>NC_133382.1:19433218-19629308 GCF_049309525.1 Garra rufa
ATTTAGTTGTTAATGTAATTTCTAATTTTCATTTAGTTTAAGTAAACAGAAATTTATAGTTCATGTTAATTCACAGTGCATTAACTAATATTAACAAACACTACTTGTGATTTTAATAATTCATTAGTAAATGCTAAAATTAGCATTACCTAAGATTAATAAATGCTGTGGAGGTATTTGTTTAGTTCATGTTAACTAACTAATGTGAAATAATGAAACTTATTGTGTCACATATAATCAGGGGTGCCGCTAAAGGGGGGTAAGTTAGGACGATTCTAAGGGCCCAGAGATCTACTTTGCTGTAGTAGGGGGGGCCCAAACTCATATTTTGTCATAGGGCCCAAAATTGCGAGCGGCGCCCCTGCATATAATCATATGTGAATACAAAATACTAATAATAGCAAAATACTACGCACTGGAATGGAAAGGAAGAGGATGAATTGGGGGAAACAGATTGAAAGACAGAGACTTGGGTGGACCAAAAAAAAGGAAAGATAGACTGTTGTGAAGTCAGAAAGGGGAGAGAAAAACCTAAAATTATAACCCTGCCTCCCTTTTGGGACCAGAATCTGAAAAATATCCAAAAGCTACATGTTATCCGCAGCAAATAGCTGGCATGCTTGAGCAGAGGGGATTGTTTACTCTAGGAAGAACAAGATAGAGCAGCCGATGGGACAATGAAGGAGGACAGAGAAAAACAGAAAATATAGATGAAAAGATATATGACAGAAAAGATCAGACAAACAGGCATAGACAAAAACACACTGTCAAAGTTGTTGTAGCTGTTGATATCAAATGCAGACGATGCAGTTATATCTCTAAAATGGCTGTTTTATAATCCATGATGACTTCACCTCCCCAATGGCTTTTTTTCCTTCTTTTTTTACGAATCCATCTCTCATTTCTAACAGCAGCAGCAGTGGTTTTGAATGGATCAGTGTGTTATTCCGGGCTATTTTCCCTCTCAATACATGAGAGGCCTGTTCTGAATCCTAATCAATTTCCCACTGATGCTCATGCGTAGCTCTTGGATACAAACTGCAGGACTTTCATTGATCTACTGATCTGCTTACATCAACAACACTGCTCTGGGTTATGAGTTATTTTGACCCAATGGTGACACCAAAACTAAAGCCATCTAGACTTTGATCAAAGGCCTTTTTGCAGTTTATGCAAAGCCTGCTGAAAGCAAACATCCTCAAACAGGGATGCTTTATTTAAATTTGAAAACTGAAGACTTCATAATTACAATTCCTGAGCACAGCGCATGCTTTGATCAAAATGTAAGGATAGTTAAAATTTAATCTTGTTGCTGAGCTGAGAGATTAAAGGGATAGTTCAACCAAAAATGAAAATACTGTCATTAATTACTCACACTCATGTTTTTCCAAACCCATAGGACTTTTGTTCATCTTCGGAAAACAAATTAAGATATTTTTGATGAAATCCGAGAGCTTTCTGACCCTGCATAGACAGCAATGCCACTACCATGTTCAAAGAAACATTTGTTGAAAGATGACGCAATACTAGATCTGACTGCAGCTGCATTCCAAACGGTAAGTAAATGATTTCACAATGGTGCGTGTCTGGAAATTACATTTTTTTTCGAGTGTCAAAACACTTAGCAGGGGGCATTGATACTGTTTCCTATGCAATGACGTTAGCCAATAACAGTGGCCGATTACTGAGAACCCTTAAAGGACCCGCCCTTTAAAGGGATAGTTTACCCAAAAATGAAAATTCTGTCATTAATTTCTCATCCTCATGTCGTTCCAAATTCATTCATCTTCTGAACACAAATTAATATACTTTTAATGAAATTCAAGAGCTCTCTGCGGCCCTCCATAGACAGCAAGAGTCCTTCCCTGTTCAAGGTCCAGAAAGGTACCAAGGACAGAATATTCCATTTGACATCAGTGGTTCAACCGTAATTTTATGCAGCTACAAGAATATTTTTTGTGCGCAAAGAAAACAAAAATAACGACTTTATTCAACTATTTCTTCTCTGCTGGCCCACTGGCATTCAATGGCTTAATGACTGATCACTTGAATACGCTGAATGCTAGTGTCATGTTGCGTCAAAAGCAAATAGAAATTACATTCACTGCTGCTATCTTGTCTGCACTGGATAAAGTATACAGATGCGTGTTTACTTTCTGACAGTCCATGAGCTTGAGTCTGTCGTCAATAGGAGTAGGACAAATGAAGTTAAAGAATGTACACGTCTTTGTACAGATATCATAAGGATCCCAGTGTAAGGAACAAGTGGATAATTTATTTTTAATGGCATCCCGGATCGTGTCAGAGGATTGTTTGGACAATTTTGTAATCGAGGCACAGTGTCATGGAGAGTTTACAAAGAAACATTTGTTGAAAGACGAAGTGGTACAAGATCTGACTGCAGCTGCATCACAAATGGTAAGTAAATGATTTCATAATGCTTTGTCTAGAAAAGGACATGTTTCTGTCATTAATTACTCATCCTCATGCTGTTCCAAATCCGTAAGACCTTTGTTTATCTTTGGAACACAAATTAAGATACTTTTGATAAAATCCAAGAGCTCTTTGACACTCCATAGACAGCAAGGGTCTTTCCACATATAAGGTCCAGAACAGTACCAAGAACATCAACAAAATATTCCATGTGACATTAGTGTCTCAACCTCAAAAGCAACGAGAATTTTTTGGTGTGCAACGAAAACAAAAATAATGACTTTATTTAACAGTTCGTGGCCCTAGCAGCATATTGGAGGGCTCTCAGATTTCATCAAAAGTATCTTAATTTGTGTTTCGAAGATGTACGAAACTCTTATATGTTTGGAACAACATGAGGGTGAGTAATTAATGACAGGATTTTCATTTTTGGGTGAACTAACCCTTAAAAACAGGTCGTTTAGACAGAGGGTCAGAATGAGGGTTAAAATTAGTAATGTTTCCACATATGTATTTATTTTTGTGCTAAAAACTTTATTAACATTATAAGTAAACCTCAAGGAACATATTAAAATAATAAAAACAAATCCATGTCATCATGGCCCTTTAAGTGTTATTCAAGTATACATCACTATAATGGCATTACCCCAAAAGTGCTATCCGTTTACAGCAAATAAATAAATAGGCCTAAATAAACACAGCTTTAAACGTAAGAAATGTAACATTTCAACACTTACACGCGATAAGCAAGTTGAAATGTCCCAAAACTGAAAACTACTCAAGAGATATACAGTCGTGGCAGTGAATACACTGGGAACATGGAACTTGTCCAAGTAGTGTTCGAAATGCCCGCCCCCCGATTCTCCCCTGACCAAACGCGCTTCCAGCAGACTGAGACTGACACGGAGCTCCGTACTGACCGCTGCTTCTCAAACTGAAGACCGTACAAAAGAGAAAAGTTTTATGGTGGGCTGCAGGGATCATATATGTGGAGATAAATCTTATTCATCACTTTTTGGGGGCATGATATACTTGTATTCATCAACCCACGAGGTGAGTTGTACTGGTTTACTCAGTTGTCACATTAACGAGATTATTTTTGTCTCAGCGTTTTGAATTGTGTAGACTTATTTAAGACCATACCATATTTAGTATGCTAAATTCGCGTTTTGTTTAGTGCGTACTATTAATTAACAGTTAATTTAGTCAGCGAGTAGGCTACCCTGTGGCATAAAGACGGACTAGTCGTGTGTTATTGTGTGCATGACGGAGGAAACCTAATCTGTGCTGCTGTAAAATTAGTATGCGCGCTCCACAGCATACTTACAGTTCATGCCCGTTATGAGTGGCAGTCAAACACAGACTTTGATTCATTTAATTGTAATCTTCATGATAAATTAATATAATTAGATGTTGGAATTTAAGTTTTACATACTAGTTAATAAACTTGAAATAGTTTTGGTTTTGGGAAACTGATCAGGAAAACATGCAGTTACTTGCCACTCTACTTTTTTATGTTAAACTGTGCCTTTACTAAAGTAAATAAACTAGGATGACATTTCTGTGTGAAGCAGTGAAATCCAAAGTTCACAAATGAGTAGATCAATAGACTAGTGAAAACTGCTACATCAACATTTAAGCTTAGCAATATTGATCTGTCCTTGTCCTATATATTTAGTTGCTCTGATTTGCCAGTTTTCTTTTTAACTGAAACTACTTTGTATTAGAGGTCTGTTAACTACTCATTGTGCCACTGTGCCTAGTTTAGATGAAGTAACTGCTTTATAGAAAGCATTTAGACTTCTAAACAAAGATAAAAAGAGTAAATAAGATAATAAAGACATGACTAAAGCAGACACAGCCTGTTTATGTTCACACAAAACCATTGAGATTGTGTTTGCACTGGTGGTATTTTCCATAAAGGACTCACTCTGCCAGACGGTCATGCTGAGTGCTTTGAGTAAAAATAGGATATGTTCAGATGATGAAATAAGTATATTTGTAATCATGATTTACGCCTTGGCAGGCCCTTTTTTTTTTCTGTGGACCACGTGAGATGAGAAAAAAAAAGTGGAGGTCATTGGGTGAAAAGGAAAAATGAGGCCTTATCTTGAATGTTTGTTCACCTAGTTAAGTAAGTTATACAGTAGTGTAGTCTAGTTGATGTAGTTTCAGTGGAATAAGAGAGAAATATGTTAAGAAACACCATTTTGTGATGTTCAAATCACTTATTGCATGACTCTGCAGTGGACGGCTGCAAAGAGCAAGTGCTGTTAAGATCAGACAGATCAACATTTACGCCCACATGAAGAAAGGCCGACAGTCCCGCAGAGGAAAAAGAAGAGAAAAACCCCAAACATGTTTCCAATCTGGGATGTGGGTACTGTACTGGATGTCTGTAATAGACAGAGATGGTTCCCCCAGGCATGCATTCACACACGGGATCTATTAGTCTGCGGTTTATGGGTTGATGTGCGCATCTCCGTCTCTCAAACAATGCACAGACATAATTGCATTGTTTGCATCTACTAAAAACGGCTGCAGCAATTATGAGACAGTGTTTTGGTTTACTGCCGTTTGTCATGTCAAAAGGCAACAGCAGCTCTGCTGAATGTCAGTGTATAAACTGGTTATGGTATGTTTAGCACATTACACGACATATGCCAGCAATCATTTCCATTTCTTAGAAGATGTTGGAAAATATAGGTAGGAAAAAATAGGCCCAAAATACATTTTAGACCATGGATCTCAATATGGACATTAACTCAAATTGTTATGCTAATAATATGATTTGTATTGTAAAAATGTATTACATTAGAAACATATTTTCACTATTGGACTTTTTTGGGTCCGCTTTGATTATGATTTGTGTTACACATCCACCTGTTTCACTCTTTCATACAGGACGTTTGTTGATTTTACAAGAACCCCTTCAAACTGGGACGCCTGAGTGGAATAAGCCAGCAGAGGGGGATTCGGGGTGAAGGAAGGGAAGAGGGATTAGGGGCTTATCCTGGACATGACCAATCCTTAAGGAGCCTCCGTCAAGCCCTACTATTGCCCAGATTATTACATTTAATTTATTGCCTTTTAAAGACCCTTTATCTCCCCCGGGGGATTCCTGGCGAGTGGGCCGCTGGATTTGAGTATCTTTAAAAACAAAGGATCAGGAGCAGAGGCCGGTGGGAGTGAAGGAGCATGAGAAGAGCATACATGTGGGGATAAAGCAACAAGCCTCCTTGCCGCCTTACACATCAGCAGGGTGCAGGTCAAGGGTCACGGAATGAACTTGGATTGGGAAAGCATGCAATCAAATTGATCTGATTAAGGTATGTGGCTTCTGTAAGTTTTCAACATTATAATATAAAAAAGTTGTAGTGTTACATCTAGATCCAATCAGCAGAATGTAAATGATTTATGACCTGACACTAATCAGGTAGAGGGTTTGGCTAAATGACTTGTGCTTATCACACTTGGTGAGTCTTTACTGGTAATTTAGCGTGAAATGTGCAACACAGCCAAAGCAAAGCTTGTTGTGGTTTGATGGAGTAAGACATGAGACTTTGCTCCTTTTAAAATGAATCTCATGACTTCTACAGTCGAGCACAAATTAAAAGTCTAAATACTAAAAAAGATCCAATAAACTACTAATAAAGTCTAAGTGTTGGTGGTCTTTACATCTTAATTTATAATAAAATCATTTCATTAGCTTAACTGTTAGTTAATAATATACCACATTTTTATCTATTATTTGAATGTTTTTAATATGGAAAAAATGACAGAAAATGATTTTAATAGAAAAATAGAGCTACTTTTTTACTTCCTTTCATTGTGAAATGTAGCCCTAACGTCTTTGCATTTACAATCTGAGAGTGGAAAATTCCTTGGTAAATGCACATACTTTGGTAACAGGATACCCTTAAAGTGAACGACCAAAATACTGTACACTGCAAGTGAATGACTGAGGAGTCAAAGCTGAATTTAGGCATTTAAAGGGCACTACACTCAATCATTCAATGGAAAACTTATTAGTCAATTTTAAATATACACTACCAGTCAAAAGTTTTTAAACTGGGATTTTTAATGTTTTTAAAGAAGGGTCTTCGCCTCACCAAGCCTGCAATTATTTGATCAAAAGTATGGCAAAAGCAGTAAAATTCTGAAATATTTTTACTATTCAAATTAGCTATTTGGATATTTTAAAATGGAATTTATTCTTGTGATTTCAAAGCTGAATTTTTTGCATAATTTCTACAGTCACATGATCCAGCAGAAATCGTTCTAATATTGTAATATTAAGATTTGCTGCTCAAAAAACGTATTATTATTATGTTGAAAACGGTTAGTAGATTTTTTTCAGGTTTCTTTGATGAATAGAAAGTTCAAAAGAACAGCATTTATCTGAAATAAAAATCTTTTGTAACATTAATTTTGATCAATTTAACGCATGCTTGCTAAATAAAAGTCATTTCTATGATTTCTTTCTTTTTGACTCGAATGGTCTAGTGTATAATGTTACACAAACTTTTTACTTAATCCTGATCTTTGGCTCTTTCTAGTTATCAAAGAATCCTGAAAAAAAGTACTCAATTGTTTTATATATTGAGAATAATAATAAAAAATGTGACACTGAAGACTGGAGTAATGATGCTGAAAATGTAGCTTTGATCACAGGAATAAATTACATTTTAAAATATTTTCAAATAGAAAACAGTTATTTAAAATAGTACAAATATTTCACAGTTTTACTGATTTTGTTGTTCTTTGGATCAAATAAATGCAGGCATGGTGAGAACGAAAAGACTTCTTTAAAAAACATTAAAAATCTTACTGTTCAAAAACTTTTGACTGGTAGTGTATATGTGCACTATCATAGCAAAAGCTGTAGTTTCATCCCATATTGCGTCAGTTTCTTTTTAGCAACTGAATTGTTTACAGATATTTTGTTAATATTTGCATCTTCCAGAGCATGCAGCAACAGACTCTCTGGACTTTACTAAAGAAGGAGCACATGGTTTCAGACTAAACCACAAAGATATCTGCAGCCCGAGCTGAATTTATTTCTGACCTGATTTTTTTTTCAGAAGCACAAACCCAGAACAACTGTGAAGCCCAGAATCTCTGACCACATATGCAGCAGAGGTTTTCAGGAATTGGAGTCATGCATATTTTCAACTCACATTTATCTTCACAGAATCTTTTTGGATATGAACAAAGACCGATGGCCAAAACGGGACATAGCTGAATGCGTCTGCTTTTTGAGAAACTGTGCGAAGAACTTTCCACTTAACTGCGGTTGTTTTTCTGCTGAGATATTTTGAAGCTTGAAGGGTGATACGTGTATAATTTGCCTTCTTACGGTGTTCTCACTATTTTTTGTGGATTTCTGATTCTGGAAACTTACAGTTTGTACTCGAAGAAGCCATGAACTTAGGTAAGCTTGCTGGCCTGAAAGGCCTGGTTTCCCACTCCTCAGGAAAGCGTCGATTTAAAGGTGACCTCACCCCGGACATGATCAGTCCCCCATTGGGGGACTTCCGCCACACCATGCACGTGGGCCGTGGAGGGGACGTGTTTGGGGACACCTCGTTCCTCAGCAACCATGGTGGAGCAGGAAATAACGCAGATGGAGACTCCTCCTCTACTTCGGAGAAGAATGAGGGATTCTTCTCCCGCACACTTCGCCATGTCCGCAAGACCCCCGACAGGCCCCGCGGCGGCTCCAAGGACCTTTCACCCCCACCTCCACCCGTTTCTCCAATCATAAAGAATGCCATTTCCCTTCCCCGGCTGGACGTGGACTCACCCAATGGCTGTCCTGTGAAAGTGCTTTTTCCTAGTACACCCAAAACACCAGAGAGCTCCACATACTTGTATGGTGAGTCCGTTAGTGTTCACCTTGACAGATTCAGATTCAAATGTCGCAGCGAAGCCTTGAAGTTATGGGTGTTCTGTGTGTACAGAAGTCTCTCCAGAAGTGATTAAAACGGCAGATGGAAGATAATTCAGTCAGGTTTCTCATCAGTGTTGGGGGTAATGCATTACAAGTAACGCGAGTTACGTAATCAGATTACTTTTTTCAAGTGACTAGTAAGGTAACGCAGTAAGTTATGCCAGTCACTTTGTTATCCCATACAAAGTCCCCAAGATTAACAATATAAAAAATTAGTGTGTTAACACAAGCAATTATTTTTTCAATTTAAAGGCGTTAAAAATATTTAACGCAGGAGCTGGGCTAGGGGTTTTTTTTTTCTTGACAAGAAGTGTGTTTATTTAGTCGCAGAACGTCTTTACGACCACATCAAATGGTAGATTTTGTGAACTGTTGATCCGCATCACGTTCAGCAGTGGTAGCTCTTAAAGTAATAGCAGCCAAATAACCTAATATTTTTTGTAGCTTTAAGGATTCATCTATATTTAATTTAGTATTTAGTGTTTGACAGCTGTATTCAATTTCTGTATATTTCACACTTGCTGAAGGGCACAGGTTAATAATGGGTTTATGTGAAGATTGTTTTAAGTTCACTTAAATCAGAAGTTGTTATTTTTTAAAGTCTAATAAATGTTCAGATTGATTGCTCTCAATTATGTTTAATTGCTATAGCCAGTGGTTAAATATTAGGAAAAATAAGATTTAATTTCCTAGAGACATCAGTAATATTGGTATCAGTGATACCTTCAGTCCTAAAAAATATTTAACAAATATTAAAAATATATTTGTCATTTCTACATTAATTTGAAGATTGAATGTGAAATTATTGCAATATCAAAGTATATTTAAAAATGTAATGTGTAATGGTGGGGTTAATCATGATTAATCACGATTAATTTCAGAAAAATGTGTATTAGTTAATTTTTTTTAAGTTTCCACCAAAAATTAACCATTATAAGTATCAGTATAAAAGTATAAATATTACTCAGTAACTGTTTTAATATTGGCAATAAATAAGCAAATTTTACTTGAGCACTAAATCCGCATATTAGAATACTGAAGACTGGAGTAATGCCTGCTGAAAATTCAGCTTGGCCATCACAAAATAAAACTTTTAAAATTTCTAAATTGTTATAACATTTAATAATTTTACAGTTTTAGTATATTTTTGGTCAAATAAATGCAACCTTGTTAAGCATAAGAGACTTCTTTCAAACTTCTGATTGGTTGTGTATGCAGCCACTGTGTTGTCTGAATTAAATATGTTTGTTTACTTGCTTTGTGTCCCTCAGGGAAACATGCATCAGATCAAACAGAAATTGTTTGATAAACCATCTAAACACCTGTGGCAATCCCAGACTCCTTAGACCCAGACATTACAGTTCAACGATCAGCGTCTGCCTCACCCATTCAAATACCTCAAACATGCCTCACTGGCTGCACTACAGAAAAGCCTGTTCAAAAACAAACCCCCTGCATACTCAAACAAAAAAAAAAAAAACATCAAACGCAAACCCAAACAGTCTGATTAGTTCAATTATCAATGGAGAGTTTTAGTAAGCAAACTAAGTGTTCAGTTCAGCTGAGTGAATGACTATCAAACTTTCATCAGACTGAAGGCTATACAGTTGTTCTGCCCGGGAGCTATGAATGAGATGTTTTCGTGCTGAGCGCACATCCCGTCTTGGAGCCCTGTTTCCAATCATGTGAAGAGTTTCAGTATCCACAGTTTTCCTGTAATTTGTAATCACAGGCCTTTCTGTGCCAAATGTGCACTGTTACAGAGCTCTATATGGTCAGAACCACACATCTTAAAAGGACAGTTTAACATTTTGGGATCATTTATTTAGTTCTTTGTATTGTTCTAAACCTGTATGACTTTCTTTCTTCTGTGTAAAACAAAGTAGATATTTTTAAGATTATAGGATTAGTAAAATTTTTTATTTTTGGGCGAACTATCCCTTTAAGGGCATCCAACCATATGGGTGAATTTTTTGCTGCTTTTGCTTAGGCTGAGGTCAGGAAGTGCTAAATGTGCAGTGTGTTTGTTCTCACTGCCCTCTGTTGGTCAAACTCAAAAGCAAGAACTGTTCTTTTGTTTTGCAGGTTTGGAGTCTGGCTTTGTGACCTTGCCGAGACTGTCCCGCACTGAGCGTCCGGCCCAGGGCAGTTCTCCCTCAGCCTGCCCGCCTGAAATCCACAAAGGCTCGCTTACAGACACGGGTGTCCCATCGTTCCCTTGTTCAGACTCCATCAGTCCTTCTGACTCCATGAACTCTTTCACTCTTGATCTGGGCCCTTCCCTCATGTCTGAAGTCTTTGCTATGATTGACAGCCCTATGTGTGAAAAACCAGATCCCATCAGTGAAAAAACACAGTCGATCGATGATAACTCTGAGGTGGACTCAGACGCAACCACGTCCTTGGTGGACTCTCTGCTGAGAGAAGACGATGATGGTAGGACGCGGTTGTATGGAGGAGAGTGGAAGCATTCAGACTTTGTAAATGGTGAGTCTCCTAAAAAATCCATGCTGGGGGATCGGATGCGCTCCTTCTCCATTGAGGATCACGGCATGGAGCCGGAAAGTTTCCAAAGGGCTGCTGATGTGCTGGCACGTCATTATGGGAGTGGAGGACTCAAGAATACAAACACCAACAACTCTCATAAGAGAGGACCATACAGCTATGCTGATGAAGAGGAAGAAATCAAAGTCTAACACTATGAGATGCCTGAGATGCCAAAAGTCCAAATCGTACAGCACTATTAAAGGAATAGTTCACCCAAAAATGAAAATTCTGTCATTAATTACTCACCCTCATGTCGTTCCAAACCTGTAAGACCTTAGCTCTTCCTCAGAACACAAATGAAGATATTTTGATGAAATTATGGTTGAACCACTGATCTCACATGGATTATTTTGTTGATGTTCTTGATACCTTTCTAGACCTTGAACATGGAAGGACCCTTGCTGTCTATAGAGGGTCAGAAAGCTCTCGAGTTTCATCAAAAATATCTTAATTTGTTTTCTGAAGATGAACAAAGGTCTTACGGGTTTGGAATGACATGAAGCTGTGTAATTAATAACAGAATTTTCATTTTTTGGTGAATTAACCCTTTAAAGAGATGGTTCAGCCAAAAACATTATTTACTTAGGCTCATGTTGTTCCAAACCCACTTCTTTCTTCTCTGCAATAAAGAAAAGAGTGGCATAAAAATCCACTCTTTTTTATTAGAATTTAATTGATTGAGGACTGGGCCTGTCAAGCTCCATAATGATAAAAAAGCACCATGAAAGTATCATTAAAGTAGTCCATAGTTTTCTGAAACCATTTTTTAGCCAGAATTCCCAAAAGATAGTTAATGACTTATAATATTCTCTTCCTCTGGGCTGTGAACTGGATCACTGAGTCACCTGAGAATCAAATCAGTTCTGGTTCAATTTCTGAATGAATCATTCAGACTGGTTTTGTGTTCTGGATAAACTGATTCATTTAAAGAGATAAAGATAATATCAAAAAGATGAAAACAATTTTTCAGGAATATGACGTTGTTACTTCTGCCATGAACATCCCAAGGAGAGCTATGACAGATGTCAATAGATAGCAAAAGTAATTGATCATTTTAAAGGGATATTCCACCCCAAAATGAAAATTGTATTGTCATTAACCTCATGTCATTCCAAAAAAGGGCTTTCTTTCTTCTGTGGATCACAGAAGATATTTTGAAGAATTATTTTTGTCATGTTAAAAGTATGATTAAAAAGTCAGTGGAATTCAATGTTGCTTGGTTCCAGGGTTGCCAGGTTTTACAAAATACACGTTTTTTGGAAGGGTTCCCCTGGTAAAATTTGCATTCCAGGGGCTAAATATCAAGTTACTGGGGTCGCTTCAACACGCAGACATGAAAAACAACCCGTGGCACCAGTGCTAAAATAGCATAATTCCGCGGGAAAACTGTGGACTTGGCAACACTGTTTGCTTCCCAACATTTTTTCTGCAGAAGAAAGAAATGCTTGGAAGGTTTAGAATGACATGAGTGTGAAAATGAAATCAGGTTTTTTCTTTTTGGGTGGGGTGTCTCTTTAATCACAGTTAAATATGTAAAAATGTAACAATAATGAAATTTGGTCTATTGAATGATTACTGAAGACTACCGACAACCCACAAGTCAATGGGATTACTTTTGTTAAATTTATAGCGCTTTTTCGAGTTTACAGCCCAAGTTCTGATTCAGATTCATTGTATGAAAAAGAGCACCAACAATATTCGTCTAAAAATTTTTGTTCTACAAAAAGAAGGCCATACAGGTTCATAATAACATGAGTGTAATGATCGAATTATTGTTTTTGGATGAACAACTCCTTTGAAAATATTTCTTCATTTTGCAATGGGGAAAATGAAAGCTAATGAACTGTTATTTACCCTTGTGCTCATGGTGTTTTTAAGAAAGTATCATAAAACAAAAAAGAACAGAACAAAAAACCATCAGAATTACACTACCAGCCAAATGTTTTTGAACAGTAAGATTTTTAATGTTTTAAAAAAAGTCTCTTCTGCTCACCAAACCTGCATTTATTTGACCCAAAGTACAGCAAAAATTCAAAGCTGAATTTTTAGCATCATTACTCCAGTCACATGATTCTTCAGAAATCATTCTAATATTCCAATTTGCTGCTCAAAAAACATTTATTATTATTATTATGTTAAAAACAACCGAGTAGAATTTTTCTGGTTTCTTTGATGAATACAAAGTTCAGAATAACAGCCTTTATCTGAAATAGAAATGTTTTGTAACATACAAATGTCTTTATCATCACTTTTAAAATATTGATGATGATAATAATAATGTTTCTTGAACAGCAAATCAGCATATTAGAATGATTTCTGAAAGGATCATGTGACACTGAAGACTGGACTAATGATGCTGAAAATGTTGTTTGATCACAGAAATAAATTACATTTCACAACATATTCAAATAGAAAGCAGTTATTTTAAATAGTAAGAATATTTCAAGATTTTTCTGTTTTTGCTGTACTTTGGATCAAATGCATTAAAAAACATTGAGAATCTTACTGTTCAAAACTTTTGACTGGTAGTGTACATGCAATATGAGATCTATATTTTTGCGTCTCAATTTTTTTTTACATAGGTTTGATCCTACTTTCTCATCCCTAAAACATTAGCTTTGATCCAGGGAAATAAAACCTGCCACAGTTGCTCTGTAATGCACAATAAACACAGCTAGCTATACAATGGTAACAATATGCCATTGAAATATGCAATATTTTAGTTTACAATATTTAGATTTCAAGTAAACCTCTATCGTATGTAATGTACAGTGATACCATTTAGAATTACAGATATATATGTGCTAGCTATCTTGTATCTACTACACAAAAACACTTTGCATTTTGCATTCATGTAGTTTTAATAGCTCATATTCATAACCCATTTCCTGAGAAACCAGCAAACTCACAAGACGAAGACCTACTGGTCACTGTGATGCACAAAACTGTGATGTGCTTTGTTTTCATAGGCACAAAACAAAACAAGCAAAAAAAAAAAAAAAAAAAAAAAACTAATTATGACTGTAATTTTTTTTATTTTTTTTATTACATGATAAATATCTTAAGAGCAACACAGTATACAGTAACATTATACGATGCCCACCAACATATTATGAAATCATGATTAAATATTAATATGAATTTTGTTTGAATTAGAATTTTGAGTTTTGTTTATAATGACAGAGGAGTTGACCTCTCCATTCTTTTAATCACAATTTAATATGTACATACTGTACGTATGTGCGGCTTTGCACAAGAAATGTACAAAATAGCAATGTATGTTACCTATCAATGACAGCAAATAAAGTTTTCATTAAAAAGAAGCTATGAACAACATCGGCCTTAAAATGCTTTAACAAGTGTGAGCAAGATTTTACTGTTTCGATGTTTCAAATGTCATGCTTCAGAATAAGCTTATGTATAAATAGCTGATGTGAAGCGTGTCAGTACGACCTAAACTAAAACCAAAGGAAGTCAGATTGTACTGTTATATTTGTGTGTATATCTGCATCTCTACAGCAGATAACCAAAAAGCCATACACATTTGTTCAAAGGTTTGTTTGTTTTTAAAGAAATTCATACTTTTATTCAGGTTACATTAAAGTGATTCAAAGTGACGATATAGCCATTTATAAAAGTTTAAACAAATGCTGTTCTTTTGTTGATTAAAGTAACAAATCAGCATATTAGATGATTTCTGAAGGATCATGTGACGTTAAAGACTGGAGTAATGATGCTCAAAATTCGGCAATCACAGGAATAAATTACTTTTTGAAATATATTAAAATAAAAAACTTTTAACATAATATCTTAATATTGTTTGCAATATTACTATTTTTACTGTATTTTTAATCAAATAATTCAAAAACATCTTACAAACCTCAAACTTTTGAACACTAGTGTGGTAAAAACACTGCAGTTAAAAGCTTAAAGGAGAAGTTCACTTCCAGGACAAAAATTCACAGATAATGTACTCAGCCATTTGTCATCCGAGATGTTCATGTCTTTCTTTCTTAAAGGGGTCATCGGATGCCCATTTTCCACAAGTTTATATGATTCTTTAGGGTCTTAATGAAAAGTCTCTAATATACTTTGGTTAAAAATTCTCAATAGTAGTGTAAAAAAAACAACACTCTTTTACCTTGTCAAAATCAGCTCTGCAAAATATCAGCTCATTTTATAGCATGGGCCCTTTAAATGCAAATGAGCTCTGCTCGCCACGCCCCTCTCTGCTGAGGGATTACGAGCTGTAATGTTTACTTTTAACGCATTTAGCTGCATTTAGCCGTGTTTATCGGCGACAACAAGCACATTATTAAGAAAGGCCATTTGCAAAGATGCATAAAAAACCCTTATACTCACTTCTGCTGTGGGTGAAGCTGCATCACGAATGATTCACACGAACATAGATGCATATGTAGATCGGCACTTTCCTTTTAAACCCGAAAGTAACGTTAATCCTCTGTGTTTTCGTCGGCTTTCAGATGGTGCTTCCGAGTTTGAACTCCCAAAATGGAGTTTAAATGCAGCTTCAAAAGACTCTAAACAATCCCAGCCAGGGAAGAAGGGTCTTATCTAGCAAAATGATTGGTTAAAATTACAATTTATATATATTCTTAAGATAAAATGCTGGTCCTTTCTAGCTATGTGTGTATTCCGGTTCAAGACAGTTAGGGTAGGTCCAAAAACTCTCATCTCATTTTCTTCTCCAACTTCGAAATCGTTCTACATCACTGTTTTAACTTTGTTTGTAAAGGGTGTTTGATCTTCTTGCATGTTTATTTTGTAAACATTGGGTCAGTACTTCTGCAATGTTGTAGGACGATTTTGAAGTTGGAAGAAAAAATTAGATAGAAGTTTTTTTGACATACCCTAACTGTCTTGAACCGGAATACACAGAGTACACGCAAAGCTATACAAGACTGTCAATTTGTTTTTAGACGCTTCTTCCTCGGCTGGGATCATTTAGAGCCCTTTGAAGCTGCACTTAAAATGCGTTTTGGGAGTTCAAACTTGTGGGCACCATAGAAGTCCACTATATGGAGAGAAACCCTGAAATGTTTTCCTCAAAAAACAATTTCTTATCAACTGAAGAAGGGAAGACATGAACAGCTTGGATGACAAGGGAGTGAGTAAATTATCTGTAATTTTTTGTTCTGGAAGTGAACTTCTCCTTTAACCAGAAGATACTGCACATGAGAAAGTAGTACAACCTGCGTACAAAAGTAGTACAAAACCAGTCGACTTTCCTTTCCAAGACTCACTGAGCTGGAAAGGAGAGCTGCTTGTTCATTGCTTGGGGTGGTTGTGGAGGAGGAACTTTAGGTCTTCTGCCTTGGGGTTTCTTTTGTGGTCCTGCTTCAGGCAACGTAGGCAACGTGGGCAATGGAGCCTGGGTGGTTTCGGGTTTGGTTGAAGGTGGTGGTTTTATTTCAGAGCTTCTCGGCAAAGGAACAGGCAACCCTTTCATCTGGGCTGCTGGGAAAGAGCCCGGCTGAGTCACAGCAGGGCCTTTGGTGAAGTTTGATGCCTTGTGCTGGATGAAAGACCTCCTTGCTGCAGAAATCAATTGAAAATGTAGTTTGTACCACAATAAGGCAACAAAAAAAAGCTTTTATGATCATAAACATACGTTTATAAGGACCAGCGATCCTCAGCGGGGGCTCCTGAGAAGCCAGCTCCTGAGTTGGCTCTGGTTGGCTGGAGCACTGCGTCTTAGTCAGCGATTGGCTGTGGGTTAGTACAGGAGTGTAACGAGGAAGTGCTGAAGGCATGTGATTATGTGTAGGTGGCTGAGCAATTGGATTGGAATCGATGTTGTCCCACACAACAGCATCACGGTTCACTTGAGATTTAACAACTACTGTCACCCCAAGGTCCTCAGATGATGCTGAGCTGAAATAAGAAGCACATCCAAAACAAAATAAGTCTTGAATAAGTTTAACTTAATTAGTCTCATTTAGTTAAACAACTACAAAGGTGATTGACTACCTGTCAGTTTTTGAAAGGGATGATCGAGCAGAGGAGAAAGGGGGTGAGGGTAAGATGCTGTCAGAAAGAGGTCTCTGAGATTCTTTCGGGAACGGGCTTTCAGGCAGTTCTGGGACCTCAAAATCAGCCTCTAAAAAGAAATTAAGAAACAGTGTGTTCAAATATTTTTAGTTGGAATTTCACAAAATGTCAGTATTTTGATTATTTTTAATACATTTAAAGTAGTGCTGTCAATTGATTAAAAAAAATGACTAATCAATCACTTTTTCTTCTTCATTAATCATGATTATTACCACCTAACATTAGTTAAAGTTTAAATATAGTTTTTAAATATACTTTTATATTGCAATAATTTCACATTCAAGCTTCAAATGAATGTAGAAACAACATAAAGACAGTATATTTTTAATATTTGTTACATTTTTTTCTTATGACTGAAGGTGAGTATCACTGATTATTAGTATTACAGATGAAATTGTTCTTTTTTTCCCTAATACTTAACCACTGACTAGAGCCAATCAACATTACAGTATAATTGAGAGCTATCAATTTTAACATTTATTAGACTTTAAAAAATAACAACATCTAATTTAAGTGAACTTGAATAGTAATATACAGAAATTGAATAAAGTTATCAAACACTAAATACTAAATAAATTATAGCTGCAAGCAGTGATTACTGGGGTTCAAGCATTTTAAGGCATGTAAGCACATATGAAAAAAGACATCATGTCGCATGTGCTCACAAGGTTTTGTGAAGTTTTGAGTTTTCCTCTAGGCTTTACAGGATTTTGGGAAAATTCGGACAGGCCCCTTTTCTAAACGACCCCTGTTCCCGTTATAGCTTCTCAAAGGGTAAATTTCAACATTTCTCTAATAATTATTGACCTAGAGAGTCCAAAGGATTGTACTGCAATGTTTTTTCCAGGTGGCCAGCGAAAAACCTAGGACTAGTTCGCAAAAGTAGATTTTTTACTACATCTTAATTATTTAACAAACTATCTGATTGACAGCAGTGGCTCTAGAGGCACATTTGTTTGTAATGAGGAGTTCTGTCATATGATGTGGATATCGTTTGTATGTGCGATAAAACATTGTGGCCGACAACAGTGGCTGATTTCTTTCAAATTCCTCACAGACCTTGGAGCCGTGAACAAACAGTCTAATATGTGTCTAATATGTGCTCAAAATTCATCTGCCAATGGCGGCCATGTTTTTTTGAGATGCGCAAATGTCCTTATAGAAACTTGTGGCACTTTGGACCAAGACTGTACACAGCGACATTCATGTTGATAGGACAAATTGTTGCATAGGTATAGCCACTTTAATGTTTTTTCCCTCTTACGTTTTGTCTGGCGACATTCAACGCTTGACGAGTTATGAGCGATTTTGTAATTTTGATCACTGTAGCAACCCCATCAGGCCAATTTGGGCGATTCTTGGTGACGTTGTCGCAGTGTGAATAATATCATCCCTCAAAGTTTTGCGGTTTGGTGTGCACGATCAGTTTTACGTTTTACGTGGAGATTGCTGATCCGTGACAATTCTAACATTTACAATAGGGTTTGAGCACTATGCGCTTGAACCCCTAAATATACATGAATCCTTAAAGCTACAAAAGTTATTGATTAGCTCTTTTTTATTTTGTTTTTTTGATTAACAGACATCACAGCAGCTGGATTATTAGGTTATTTGGCTGCTATTACTTTAAGAGCTGCCGCTGTTGAACGTGTAGCAAATCTGACACACATGCTCATAGTTTTTATTATGAAATGATACAGGCTACAGCTCACACTGCCACATTTGTGCATGCCATTGAAGTTGCACATGCAATAAGCAAAGTATAATTAAAAAAAACCACTACTTTACAGATTTTTATTTTTGGCATTTTATGCCTTTATTTCGATAAGACAGTAGCTAGACAGAAAGCAAAGTGGGAGAGAGAAGAGGGGATGGGATTGGGAAAAGATTCGTGAGCTGGAACTCTAACTCAGGACGCACAACGGCGCAACATGTGGACATGCTGCCCACGAGGCTATCGGCACCAACATTTAATTAAATTTTTAATTTAGGCCTACACTATCCATCGCCACCAATAGGCTCTTTCAGTAAACTGTGGTCATTGTATCAGTATTTTGTTTAACAAGCTGTGTACAGGTTTCAATAAGTCATTTACATTATATTAAGCCATACGACATAAGTCTAATACCCGGTTATCACTTTAATACTTAATAAATAATTAAGCAAAAATAAAAACCTAAAACTTATGCATTAAATGATGAACAGAAATTAAATTCTTAAAGGTAATTTATTGCTGTTTTTTTTTACCTCAATAAAAACAACAGTGAACCATCACATGTAATGTTTCTGTACCTTCAGGGAAGAGGATCTTTGAATACTGTATAAGCGGCTCTATGATGGTCACAACTTGCACCGAAGAGGCAGACGCCATGTCCAGCAATGACGTCTCTCTGAAAAAGAGAAAGACCAAGTGATATTTTAGGAGATTAGCTATGTTTTACAGTGCCTTGTGAAAGTATTCATACCCCTTCTAATTTTTTCATGTTTTATGTTGCTACCTTTTGTTAAACTGCTTTAAATCATTTTTTTCCACATTAATCTACTTCATACACCATAATGACAAAGCAAAAACTGAATTGTTTAAACTCTGTAAATTTATTAAAAATAAACAACTGAAATAAGTACACTGCATAAGTATTCATACCCTTAACTCAGTACTTAGCTGAAGCACCTTTACAGCCTCAAGTCTGATGCGACAAGCTTTGCACATCAGCATTTGGCAATTATCTGCCATTCTTCTTCTCATCTCTTCACCTCTCAAGCTCTGTCAGCTTTGATAGGGTCAAATGCGCATATTCAGGTTTCTCCAGAAATATTTGATTGGGTTCAAGTCAAGGCTTTCTTTATCTAAATATGCATATTTTTAATAAATATTTTGGTGCATTGAGCTTTTTTTATCTATTCTGACGAATCCTGACAGTCCCTGCCACTGAAAAACACAGTGGCCCACATGCCGCACAGCATGAGGACACTACCAGCACAATTTACTTTTGAGAAGATACTGCCACAGTTTAACTTCTCTTTAAGTGTAATAACATCTACAAGCAATATGAATGCTCTTGAGCTAAATTTCAACTGTCCCAGATAAGGGTATGAATAGTTATGCAATGGAATCATTGAAGTGTTTTTTTTATTTATAATTTTGCAAAGATGTTAAAAAACATTTTTTTTCTTCGCCATTATGATGTATGCAGTGAAGATTAATGTGAAAATATTAATCTAAAGCAGTTTAGCATAAGACAACAACAGAAAACGTGAAAAAAATGAAGGGGTATGAATTAGGGATGCACCGATATGAATCGGTTGATAAAGCTTGCGCGTTTTGTCAGTAAAGCCGGTTCTGTAATCAGCGGTAAATGCCATCAGGTGCGTGATTTCACGTTGAGCCGTATATACTACACACAGCCGTTGTTTACCGACGAGCTGCGCAAATCAATGTTCATTATCAGCGTGAATGTGCACAGCTCGTCAGTGAACAACGGCTGTGTGTTGTATATACAGCTCAACGTGAAATCACGCACCTGATGGCATTTACCGCTGATTACAGAACCGGCTTTACTGACAAAACGCGCAAGCTTTATCAACCGATTCATATCGGTGCATCCCTAGTATGAATACTTTCGCAAGGCACTGTAAATGCATGCTTTAGTCTAGACTTGTAGTTGTGTGTGCTACACTGACCCCTCACAGCGAGGCCACAGTAGATTGGGCCCAAGCACTATGGCAATATTACTGGGTGTCATTTTATTCACTGCTTGCTGCTCTGACAAGTGTGACAGGAACTGGATAAGGTATCTGAAGGCGAGAGAGATAAGTCAAAGATAAACATATAGAGTGAATGTGAGGTGTGAAAATGTGCATTATTAGTATGAGGTAGATATGAGAGTTGAAACTCTAACACACCTAAGATTGTTATAGTTTTCTGTGGGAAGTTTTTGCAACGCTGTCCGCAACTGCTTTAATTTTTCTTCTGTTTCTTTTTCTCTACAAATAAAAAGACAATTTAAATGCTTTCAAACTCAGTATCTAAGGTGTTTCAACACCATCGATATAAAAATAAACAA
Source organism: Garra rufa (assembly GCF_049309525.1). Classification (NCBI taxonomy): domain Eukaryota; kingdom Metazoa; phylum Chordata; class Actinopteri; order Cypriniformes; family Cyprinidae; genus Garra; species Garra rufa. The sequence continues at coordinate 19,454,288 of NC_133382.1, forward strand.
GCGTATAAACTTACGCTGCAGCTTTGAACCAGTCGTTATATAACTCAAATGTCATGAGCGGTTCAGGCAACTCTCTCAAGTAACACTTAAGAGCCCCTGCAAAGACAGTACAAACAAAATAACATTAGACATTTGTATATGAATACAGTACACATATGTTTAAGCTGCATTTTAGTCAGTTTGCTTTTAGTGGATAAAAAAGAGCAGCTTGGACATTCTGCTAAAGTTCTCCTATTATTTTCCACATAAGAAAATCATTGAGTTTGAAATGGCATGAATAATTGATGGCTGAAATGTTCCTGTAAAAGACAATGAGGTCCAAGAAACACATCTTTTTTTAATACGCTGCAGTTTGTCACCTCAGCCACATATGGCAACCACATTCGTTGTAACACAAAGCACTTTTCCTATTATTGTCAATTAAGGCATCAGCTAATACTGTTAAGTTACTGTCACACAAAACACACCAAACTATTTTTTTTACCTGCCACAGCATGTGGATCATAGCTGAACTCATTCTGGTCGACAGTCCCAGAACCCAGACAGCTTTTTAGTTTTTTTACAACAGATGCAGCAGCTGCTAGCCTGAACAAACCCTAGATGACAGTTGTAAAGCCAGATAGTGAGAAATAGCTAAGATGAGAGTGGAAAAGTGATACACTATATTAATGATTCTGGGCATGCAGCTATGTGGGTGTGCAATTATTTGTGTATAAGTGCATATGTGGCTTTTATATATATGTGTGTATATTTAATTATATGTGTGCGCTCACCTCTTCCCTAAGTCCTGTTCGTAGCAGCATGCCGACACACTCCTCAATAGGGACAGCAATCTGCCTTCCACAGCTCTCAAGATGAGACAGCAGAGGTTCTCCGAAAACCCTTTGCTCTGATGAACTCACTTGGGGCTCTTAAACAGACAAATACACATTTCAAAGTTGCTACTGTCCGTGTAAAATATGCATGTTTAGATGTTTTAATCACCCCTTTCTTCTGCTCACCTGTGTGGCTGTGACTCTCTTTGAGCTCGGTTATGTTTTTCTCCAGGAATTCATATGAAGCCTTGTGATATTCAGATTGCAGCTCTAGAAGCTGTCAGAAGGGTAAATAAACAAGCTTAAGCTTTTTTATTTTTTTTTTACAGATTAAAAGCATTCCATTGAGTCATCTCAGGACAATGGAATGGCAATAATAATATTTGGTGTCACTTTATATTAGATGGCAAAAGTATTCATACGTTTTTTTACGTTTTGTAATGTTGCAGCCTTTTGTTAAACTGCTTTAAATTACTTTTAACCTACTCTCCATACACCATAATGGCAAAGCACAAAACAGGTTTTTAACAACTTCACACATATATTAGAAATAAAAAACTGAAATGGTTCCATTGCATAAGTATTCACACCCATGTCCCTTTCTGGGACACTTGAAATTTAGCTCAGGAGCATTCATATCTCTTGTAGATGTTACTACACTTTAAGTATAGCTAACCTGTGGTAAATTAATTTGAATGTGTATTATTTGGAAATGCACACACCTCTCAATAAATGCATATCAGAGCAAGCCTTGAGGGCAAAAGAACTATACAGTATGTAGAGCTCAGAGACAGAATTGCGTCAAGGCACAGATCTGGGGATGAATTCAGAAAAAGATCTGCAGCACTGAACGTTCACAGAAGCATTTAGCCATTATCCATAACGGAAGAAGTTTGGAACACCTAGGACTTTTCCTAAAGCTGGCCTCCTGGCCAAACTAAGCAATTGACGGAGAAGGGCCTTGGTTAGACTGGTGTCCAAGAAGCTAAAAAGCTGAAAATGTCTGCCTGCACCCATCCAAGCTGACAGAGCTTGAGAGATAAAGAGGTGAGGAGAAGCATGGCAGAATGTCCAAAACTTGTCGCATCATACCCAAAAAGACTTGAGGCTGTAAAGGTGCTTCAACCAAGTAGACTGAGATGAGGGGATGAATACTTATGCAATACTTATTTCAGTGTTTTATTTTTAATAAATTTGCAAAGATGTCACAATCCGTTTGTGCTTTGTAATTATGGTGTATGGTGTAGATTGATGTGGAAAAAAAGTAATTTACAGCAGTATAACATAAGGCTGCAACATAAAACGTGACAAAAATGAAGGGGTATGAGTACTTTTGTAAGGCACTGTACATACATAAATACATGCATCCATACATACATAAAAGATAAGTGTAAATCTTTTGAGATTAAAAGAATCTGAGCTAAAATATGAATTTAGTTAAAAACTCACAATATTGACTATTTGTTGATTAAAATCTAATCACTGTAATGAACATTTTCATAATATTAATGATAATGATCAATGATATCTAGTGTAATCTGAGTTAAAAGGAACAATTCTGACATGATATTGGTGAAAAAGGGAACTTGGGAACTTGCTAATGGTTGAGAAACACTGAGTAAGGACATAAGTACTCACACGGATGAAGTAGCTGGCGTACTCATCCTCTTTAGTGGCAAAATGATAGAGGTCTGCAGAGTATTGATCCTGAAAGAAAGAAAATGTATAGTTTTATTGATTTCCTTGCTGTGTATTTCTCAACTTCTGATGAAACCACCAATTTCATGTCGAAATATTTGTTTAACTGACTTTTTTCACAATGCATAGTAACAAGGTTTTTTTGGCCTTTTCACAGCATAAGCAGAGGAAGGAAATGACATAATCAAGTGATGTGAGTTAGATTTGAATGAGCTTTAAAGTTTCAGTTGGTAGCCAAATGCTATTTTATCATAACCATTTGTAAAAACCATTTGTGATCAGAAGAGATCCTCTTTCTTGGTTCTGGTTTGAGATCAGTTAGCAGGAAGTAGAAGGCTATACAATGGGAATAACAATATAGTCCAACCATGACAGCTCTCAGACTGGTTTTAGCATGTTATATATTAATGCTAATGAATTTGGTCTTTCCCTTATCAAAATTAACCTTGGTTTTACTGTAGTAAAAGTGTAGTAACCATGTTTTTGGTGTATTGATTACCATTTGTATAACCACAGTTTTACTATTAAATACCATTGTTAATTTGTGGTTACCATAGTTTAACTATAGTAACCATGTTTTTTTAGTTTTATTTGTAGTAAAACCATGGTTAATTTTCATAAGGGTTGGCAGACTAGACCTACTCAGCATTTCTGGTGCAGAACAAGTATGCATTTGCTACTACCAGTAGATACTGTAAACAAACTACTGTAAACATGTAAGAAATGCTGCTGCATAAAGGGGCATACATAAATCCCATAACAGATCTAGACAGGTGGAGCTGGGGAGGTGGAGGGTTCAGAAAAACTCCTCAGAGAAGCTCATTGAACACTGAACCAGACTATTTAAATATTGAACAAACAAGTTAAATAAGTGCAGAAACATGTCAGTTAGCACCATCTAGAGTTTCAATCTGTGACTAGTGATAAAGAAACCAACTTTATCCAAGTATAACCTTAATAGACTCTAGTCTCCTCCAGGCCTCCTCCACATCCTCTCTTAGTCCGTCTTGCTTGGCCTGTGGGCCTGTGCTGGTCTGAGATCTAAAAGTGAGACACACATTGCATTAAAAGATACGAAAGTGTGATGTTAAATAAGAAGTTGAGACATATTTTTATGGAAGCCTGTTTCTGCCAATCCAAAAAAAGTTATTGCGACTTTTTACTCACAAATGTGAGTTTATATCTCACAATTCACATTTTTCATGCAATTTTGACTTTTTTTCTCAGAATTGCGAGATACAAACTTGAATTTGTAAGTAAAAAAGTCAGAATTGCAGGTTTTTATCTTGTAATTCTGACTTAATTTCTCAGAATTTGTTTGTATTTCTCAGAAGAGTTTGTATCACGCAATTCTGAGAAAAAAGTTTGAACTGTTTTAAACTCACAATTCTGACTCTATAACTTGCAAATGCAAGTTTGTATCACAATTCTGACTTTTTTCTCGCAACTGTGAGTTTACACCATGATACTCTGAGAAAAAAAGTCAGAATTGTGAGTTTTTCTCTCGCAATTTTGACTTTATTACTTGCAATCCTGACTTGATTGTATCACACAATTCTGACTTTATTTCTAAGAATTGCAACTTTATTTCTCAGAATTGCACGTTTATGTCTGGCATTTCTGACTTTATCTTACAATTCTGATAAAAAGTAAGACTTGTAAATTTATATCCCACAATTCTGACTTTATAACTCGCAATTGTGAGTTTATCTCAATTCTGAGAACAAAAGCTAGAATTGTCGCAATAGCCTTTTTATTTTTTATTCAATGGCTTCAGTATATTTTAGTTATAATGTTTAACAAACGAAAAAAGAAAATCACCTGACACGAGCATTATTCCAGTCTGTTGTAAGTTTAGCAAACTGTTTCTTGTTTTTCAAGATCTCTGGCAGGTCCTCCTGCATAGGTAATATCATTCATGAATGGGTCATGACAAATACAGTTCATATAGTTTAGTAGCAAGAAAAAAACTACCTCACTGAGCTTATTCAGAGGCACAAGAACTTCTTTTTCCAACTTCATCTCAAAGTCAGCCAGAGTCCGTGCCAGAAAATTTTGCATAAAACAGCACATTTCCAGAACTTTTCTGCAGGAAGATTAAGGTGTGCTTAGAAACTTAGTAAATCAACATATTTACAATTTAAAAGAAATCAAATATTCACCTTATGGAGGATTCGCCATCAAAATCTTTAAAGCTCTCAACCATACTGACAGACAGCATCATGAGGGGCAACTTTTTCTGGAAACAATCAAAAGTATGAATGAGTAATGTGAGCGAAGAAATTAGGAAGTATTGCATGACATGTTTTTTGATAGTTCTGCTATTTACATTAGTTTACTTGGGTATCACAGCTAAAGAACGATGTAAAATAATTGTGTAAACAAGACAAAAGGCAAAAGAAGAGGGCAAAACTGAGCAAAAATCTGAGAAACTGAACAGATTTTCCATACTGAGAAAAAAAGAAGAATGTTTTTGAGAAAAAAAGAAAAGAAAATGAAAGCCTGTATTTAGCACTTATGAGCAGCTGCCATACATTCAAAGCATATCCAAAACTTTTTGTCCAGACATAATCATCCATACAGACAAAATGAAAACCTCAGAAGACAGATTCAGGGACTCTCCATCAGCAATTTGGGATTAGGTTTCTTAACAAAATGGTAGGCCAAGATAGACTGTTGGAAGAAATCCCACCTCCATCCACTGTGATGGTGGTCCATGTAGATGTTCTTCACAGCCACAGCATTTCATCATATGACCATTTAATTTGTCTTTTTGAACATTACTCCTTTTTCATATACAGCAAGTGCTTAATCTGCTTCAAAATCTCATCCAACACACTTACAGACCACATGATTGAATAGGGGGTCATCTTACCATCCGTCTCTCTGAGTCCAGTCCCTGCTGACTCTGCAGGCAGCCTACCAACTTCTTGTAGATGATCTGGGCAGCTTTCTTTGCTGGCTCCACACGTTGTTCAACCTTAAAGCAACCAGATGGAGCATTCATTTACAGGGCCCTTTATTCATATTCTGTTAACACAGATTGTATGTAGGCATCTCAAGAACTGTGCCTTATGCAGATTTATTAGTTTATTAGTAGGTGTAATAGTGGTGGAAATGCCTCACCAAAACAAGATCTTCTGAGAGAAGGTCAGTTGCATCCTGTGACCTACAGGAAAGAAACAATTACCTTAACATACTTACATAATACAGATGGCAAGCTTGATGATACTGCAGCTTTGTTGATATTCGGACCAACAGTATGACTGCAAATGTAATATTGCTTAATTATAAGCAACAAGTTGTTTACGGAGTAAATTGGTTTGATTTGGTTCAGTGAATGATTCAATGACTCACTCACTTTGTTCCTCAAAGAATTAGTGTTTTTGAATGAATCGGATGAATAAATGAGTCAATGACTTACTCACAAGTACAGTGGCTGCATCTGAATATACTCATAAGCAGCTAGTTGTTTACTGAGTAAATTGGTTTGAATTGGTTCAGTGAATAATTCAGTGACCCACCTGTTTTGTCCCTTTAAAGAAACAGTGATTTTGAACGAATCGGATGAATGTACAATTCAATGACTCACTCATAAAGACAGTGGCTTCATCTGAATATACTAATAAGCAACAAGCTGTTTACTGAGTAAATTGGTTTGAATTGGTTCAGTGAACGATTCAATGACTAACTTGTTTTGTTCCTCAAAGAATCTGTGATTTTGAATCGGAATCGGATTAATGTGCAATTCAATGACTCACTCATAAGTAATCTCTTACATCGGTAGGTTCGTCTTGATCCTTCAAAGAGACTGGACAAATGTGTCTACTTCAGCCGGAGTTTGGAAGGTGTAGGATCTTTCCCCGTGTGTCAGCAGGAGCCGTGCTGGAAAGATAATTCTGTGCTTATGAATTCCCTTGTCTCGCAGCCTTTTTCACACGTCATCATAGTCGCACTGCATCTTGTGTATGCCGGCGGAGAGGTCTGGATGAAAACGGACTTGTTCGTAATTGTAAAGAACATTCCCTTTATCTCTGGCTGCCCTTAGCACTCGCTCATTGTCTCTGAAGTTCAGGAACTTCATAATCAGTGTCCTCGGGCATGTCGTTCGCGAGCCGATATTTGTCAGAGTGCCGATTCTGTGAGCCCGCTCAATTAACAGAGATTCCCGCGATTCCAATCCTAGAGCCTCTGGTATCCACTTCTCCAGAAATGTTACCGTGTCCTGGCCCTCTGCTTTCTCCGGTAGGCCCACCAGTCTTATGTTGTTCTGTCGACTTCTGCATTCCAAATCTTCCACTTTGTTTGAAAGCGTTTTAACAGTTTTTTTTTCCAACGTGCTCACTCTGGATAACAGCCCACTGATGTTATCTTCGGCATCCGAAGCTATCCGTTGCTCCGCTTGTGCTATACGCCCTGTGCATTCCTTTATCTCCTTACTTATCTTCATAATTGTTGCTTGGACTCCATCAATTTTCTTATAAAGTCCACTTTTCAAGGACATTATAGCTTTCATAATATCTTCGTTATTTCCACCCGAAGTTACTACTTCGTCATCATCTTCGTCAGGGCCGTCTCCAGTTGCCATGGCATCGCTAATTTCTTCACCCTCGGAATATTCATCTTCATTTCTTGCCTTTTTCTTGTCTTTCTTGACACCTTTGCGTGACTTTTTACTTCCCTATACTTTTATATTTGTGTTGCTTGACTTTAAATACAATTCTGGTTGGTATTGTAGGATTAATCACAAACTAGCAGCACAGCTAAAAGGTTGCGACCTCTTAGCACCTCACCATAACCGGAAGTCCGACTCACTCATAAGTACAATGGCTGCATCTGAATATACTTATCAGATCAAATAACAATTCAGTGACTCACTTGTAAAGCCAGTGGCTGCATCTGAATATACTTATAAGCAATTAGTTATTTACTGAGTAAATTGGTTTGAATTGGTTCAGTGAATAATTCAATGACTCACTCATTTTATTCCTCAAAGGATCAGTGATTTTGAACGAATCGGATGAATGTACAATTCAATGATTTACTCAGAACGACAGTAGCTGCATCTGAATATACTTATAAGCACCTAGTTGTTTACTGAGTAAATTGGTTTGAACTAGGGATGCTCATATTGACCGTTTAACCGTTAACCGACAGTAAGAATTTTAACCGATTATTACTATCAGTTAAACGGTTTAAAAGGGTTTTTTTCTATTCTTTTTTTTTTTTTTTTTTTACGTTTGCTGCATGGTGAAAGAAATAATGCTATTTGTAAGTTATCTGTTTACTCACGCGCGCGTGTCGACACGTGCAGTGTGGCTGTACAGACATATTTCGCTTCACCTTTACTTAGTAAACAGATGTAGTATATGCAACTCAATGGCAAGTGGCGTTATTGGGTTATCAGAGAGTGAATCCGTGAGTGAATGTATTCAAATTCTGAATGAATTATAGTCTAGAAAGTGCGCAATAGGCGCTCCCGTTACAATCACTGGATAGCTATCACTCATCCTAGAGTAGTTCATCGCAATCTCATAAAGTATTTAAAAAGTAATAAAATAACCTTTACACTGCACAAATAATCTCTTATTTATATAATGCCAACACTTTCTTTGTTTTAATAAGAGAGTTCGCGAAAGTGTAGAAATCAGCAAAACTGAAATCGGCACTTTGGTTGGTGACTGGATTGAAACATAGCCTCCTCTGATTGGCCAAAGTGATAATCAAATCAACATACATGTCTGTGATTGGCTATTGCTGAACGCTGTAAAACACGCGCTTCTCCACACGCATATGACAGTGAATGGAAGTCCCGAACCGCAAATTGAAAGGGTTTTTGTGATGGTGTTTTGTTCGCGGATCTAAGAGTTAACAGGCAGCGGTCCAGTCTATCCGTACAGCATGTGGACATGTTAAAAACTAGGCACACTGAGGTATTGGCTGGCCTGCTATATATTTTTATGTCCGACGAGAAGAATAAGACCGGTACAGTTCTTCAAAGCGCATAAAAGGATTCAGTGTGTTTTAGTTTTGTCATCTTAATTAGCTAGTTATTTAATTTATACATATTTAGTGTAGGCCTATTTATATTCTTCTTTTTTTTTCATTCAGAACCGCTGCTGATGCATGATAATTTAAGTATATGTCAATACAGTTTTTGTTGTTGCTCTGTATGCTGCTGTTTGCACGTTAAAATAAAACATTTGCTTGTATTTTTAATGTATCATCACAGATACTCGTGCATTCTATTTTTATTTTAAACTAATTTATTATTCTAATTTTATCAGTTAACGGTTAATGTTCGGATAACGAGCAGCGGTTGTCGGTCAGGAAAATTAACCGAAATGAGCATCCCTAGTTTGAACTGGTTCATTGAGTGATTCAATGACTCACTCATTTTGTTCCTCAAATAATCAGTGTTTTTTAACATATCGGATGAATGAAGATTCAATGACTCACTCATAAAGACAGTAGCTGCATCTGAATATACTTCCCTACTATTTAGTAGGTAAACAATGGTACGTGAAAACTTTAGTATGTTCGCATTCACAATATTCATAAAACATTAGGCAAAAAGTACATAGATAATAAACTTCTTCCAGCAAGATACTGAAGTACACTATACAATAGACACTCTACTACCTCATAAGGCCACAGAATTTGTGAATGGCTGTGACGTTGATAGGTTACATGATGATAACAACTAACATTCTTACTACACACATTCATATATAGAATTTAGTTTTTTATTCTTTGTAATAGTCATATTTACTCATGTGATTTCTGACACAGCCAGTGTTCCTGAATGAATAAGTATGTATAAGCAAATCCGTTGAATTAATAATTCAATGACTAACTTACAAAGAGTGACACTTTTCACCAGCTATAGCTAATACACATTGATACACAGTCCAAAGATCCCAGCTTTGTTGGACTGTGTTTCGATACTCTTGAAACAATGCTCGGTGATTAAATTTAAGGGCCAGAGCAAACTGTTGTATGTAATGTAATCAAGTAAATAATTGTAAATGAGGGTCAGTTTACGTATAAGCTGGCTAGTATTAAAACAGCTAAAAACTCTGTTTAAGGACTGCATCTTCTATGCTTTCACTTTTCCTTATTTCCTTCTTGTACTGTTCTGAACGATATCAGAAACATTGTATTATAAGCGCTTCTCATGTTTAGCAGATGCTAGATGAATAAATACAAATGTAAAATCTTAAATTACAAGAATCTGAAAACCGTTAACTAGGAAAAGCTGCCAACCACTGTGAACCCAAACCAGCCAAAACTAAAATTAGAGAGCCAAGGCTGCTGTAGAAACAGGCCAAAGTGGGTAGAGGGGAAGTGGACCGTAGGCTGAAGCATAAACCATTTTACTCTCTCGTTTTTAACCACAATCTGTTGTGCATCATGAGCATGATGTATAATATGAGTAGGTACACACAACACAATTTCTAGCCTGAAATATCATTACATAGACAGATGAACTATGTTACTTCCTATGTTTGCAATGTTTCTAAAAGCATCCAAGAACATGAGAAGTAATTTTTGTGTTATTGACTAGGTGACTAGGTTACACTGCGATTGCATCAGATATATAAGTTATATTAGTCATGGCGTTAGTCATCTTTATTACAGCAAAAAAATAATTTTAATACATCCTTGCTGAATAAAATACTATTTCTTTTAAAAAATTTTTTTAATGATCCCAAACTTTTGAACACATGGTATCTTATCGCTGGCTTTATTGTATTGCGAATTCTAAAGGCTGTTCCGTAACACCAAAACAAGCACATGCAGTACGTGGTATACAATTTCAACTTCAAAGGTCACACAAACAATTTTATCAGTGTGGTATTGTCTCTGCTTTGAGTCTGGGGCTAAGAAGTTTATTAATATCCTGTTAACGTCATATCAGTGCAGTCTGCAAAACTAGCATCTTGTTCTGTGCAACCTGCAGATGTGCTCTCCACCCTCACAATTGAAAAAAATTACACCTTTTATCATGGCCTCATTCAAAACAATCACTTAATCACTGTCAAGTTATTTACAATCTACATAATAATAAATATGTAAAATAGCTTCTGAAATCATATTTTCAACTAGGCACAGAGGGGAAAAGTCAATGAAATCTAATAGTTACACATGAGATTTCATTTTCAGGCCTTAACAAGACTTGAATCAAAAAAGAAGTGCTAAAGTTAAACTCATTAATTCCTAAACAATTGTACTGTTATCAGATTAATGTTTTCACCACAACAGACGATGAAACAAACCGCCTTCTTCATTTAAGACCTTACACCACAAATGGCTCATGTTAGGAGAGATAAACAAGCTATCCATTATATTAATATTTTGTTTTGTTACAAAAGATAAGCAAGTCTACTTGGTCACATGTAGTGTCATTCCAGTTACACTCTCACATAAAACACCACAAACATAGCCTGAAAGCAACAAATGAAAGTACTTACTTCCCCCCATTTCCAAACTGTTTTAAGATGTTAAACTGCTTTAGCATGATTGTAAAGAATCCGTCGCCTTCAAGTCCTTCTTTCGTACATGTAGGTCAAGTGTATATTAGTTTCATTTGATGGAGAAAATTGCTCTCTGAAGTCAGTAAACAAGCATGTCATTCAGCCTTGTGTCAGCAAGAGTCTCGACTTGACTGTTTCACATTTGTGCACACATCTCAGCGACTCAGAGAAAGAGGAAGTTACCAAATGCATAAGAGGAAAGACATTTTCATATCATGCTGTGAAAGTCATACGGTCCTCTCTGGCCACAGAGAACACTGAAGTAGATTTGCCTAGCACAGAGCATTCGTTTGTTGTATATATACAACTACCAGGGGTGAGGTGGATGGACTAGGTGGATTTATATACTAGAAAGAGAATATGAATGAGAATATTTCTGGGTTAATTGTAAACTGGCAGCTGGTTTACGTAGTTAACTTTGTGGCATTAAATAAAACTTCCTTGCCTTACCTTTGCTAATCAAGTGACTATCACATTACAACTATTAAAAGTGCACTGTTTGTGTGTGCAAACAGCAGGATGTGAAAGAAAGGTGAAAGGGGAAATTATTTTTTTTATATCATACATGGTGTGGTGTCATCACAAATAATTACCTTGGGAAACACTGTGGTTGTTGAGACAATGAACTGAAACCAGTGGAATGTCCCATGTAAACACGCCACGAATCAGGGAAGATGGAGCCTCCTACAGGGGGCCCACTGCAAAACAGAAAAATACAACATCGTACATTTCTAATCTACATAAGTAAATACATAAGTACGCAAACAAACAAACAAATATATAACGTACGTAATTGTTGCATACTGGAGCACGCAATCTATGGTTAGCTAGCTGTGGTTTTCGTAAGTGACTTAATCGCCACTGGACGTTTCGGATTAAGAAACATAACACAGATTGATCTTTTATACTTCATAAAAGAACCCTATTTAGAACAATAAACTATTGCTCAGTTATTATAAACAACACTGAAAAACTGGAAAAAGTCTTTTGGTGTAACCACGGTCGCATATAATTCGTCCTTTCACATCAGCGTTGAGAAAAGTAACGGGAACACGTGACATTCGTTGCTCCGCTTCAGGATATTAGGTAATTTATGCTACATCGAAACATTTTATTAAACGCTAAGAATACGTAAATAATCGATTAAGAATGTCATTAGCATGCACTTCTAATCATTTTTCTACCTTCTGGATTCTCAACGTCAATATTTATCAATGATGTAGAATAAATATATTTAAAATGAACTTTTCGATGAACCTTAGTGTATTCACTTCAAGTTCAGCAAGATTTTTTATGTTTTTTTTTTTTTTTTTTAAGAATCCATTTATGTTGATCAAGGCTGCGTTTATTTTAATAAAAATACAGAAAAAGCTGTGATATTGTGAAATATTATTGCGATTTAAAAGTGGTTTTCTATTTCAATATACTTTAAAATAGAATTTATTAATGTGATGCAAAGCTGAAATTTCAGTAGTTATTTACTTCAGTCTTCAGTGTCAAATGATCCTTCAGAAATCAGTCAATGTTTGAAACATTTGCTCTGATTAATATTTTAATGAAACATGCAATACATTTTTTCAGGATTCCTTGATGAATAAAATGTAAAAAAAAAAAAAAAAAAAAAAAAAACAGCATTTATTTAAAATAGAAATCTTTTGTAACAATATACACTTCCGTTCAAAGTTTGGGGTCAAGAAATTCTTTTTTCATTGTTTGAAACAAATGAATACTTTTATTCAGCAAGGATGTGTTAAATTAATAAAATGTGACAGCAAAGACTTATATTATTAGAAAATATTTCTATTTTTGAATAAATGCTGTTCTTTTTCATTTTTTGTTCATCAAAGAATCCTGAAAAAATATCACAGGTTCCAAAAAATATTAATCAGCACAACAGTAGGCTATATTAAAAATGATTTCCGAAGGATTGTGTGATACTGAAGACTGGAATAATAATTCAAATGATAATAATAAACATTTAAATAATATTAATGAAATAAATTTTTAAATATATTAAAACAGAAAACTGCCATTATAAATTGAAATATTATTTCATAATATTATATTTTTATAACAAATGGAACTTTGAGAAGCATAAAAAAAAACATTAAAAATCTTACTGATCCCAAACGTTTAATCAGAAGTGCATAAGTTAAATATATATCAAATCTCAAAATATCACTCCATCAGTAATGTGGATTTAATATCCCTCTGTTATGAATGTGAAATGTAAAAGAACTGGCTGACAAAGAGAAAACACCTTAAATTCATTTACCAATTTATTGATTTGTATACAAGTTTCAAATAAGGAATTCCACTGATTTCATATCAATACCCCACGTAAATACTTATATTTCAGTACTGGTGAAAGCTTTACAAATGTTAAAATTCTTTGTAAATAATTGTGTTTAAGAACTGGAAAAAATGTTGCACATCAGCATCATCAAGGTAATATTGCTTTCCTTAAGCGGTCAAGGCAAGTCAGGTCCCAGCAATGGGCTAAAGCATAAAACTCTTCAAAATACTATGAGGACACACCAGTGAGTCTGATGGTGACAAAACATGGTCCCACCTCAAGAGAAACGCAAAACCCCTGAGTAAAGGGGCGTTATAGAAGATGTGGTGAATGCGAAGACATGCAACAGCTCAATCAGCTGTGCTGAAGTAGCTACTTTAATACTGTCCTGCTTATCGTGATGCCTTTTTCTGAGACTGCATTATATTTTAAGTACTTAAAAAAAATACTGGTTTAAATGAGAATGTAACCTGTAGCATTAGATTCCAGTATGCATTGACTTCACCAGGTAACAACCAAAATATCTTTCTCCTAACCTTTCAATGACTACAGATGCATTTTGCACTTAAACAGAATGAGGCCACAAAGAATCACAAAAGACAGTACAGAAGGGTTGATGTCATTCTTTACATAAAAAGACAAAATGTCTTGTTAGTGTTTGAGTGTTCCACACTACAAACCTGCTTCATTCATTCTTTCCTTTCAGCTCATGTGACCACACCTGCAACCCTACCTCACTCTTCCATAACATCCCAATCTAATTTAATGGTGATAACATCATAGAAATGTAGAAATTGAGAGTAAACTCCAGCAGCTTTAGAGTCTGAGCACAGTGAATGTGTCAGGGGAGTGATGAGGTGAGTGAAGTTTGGTGGTATTGAAAATTAAAAACCCAACAAACTCCTAACACCATACACCACTTCCCATTTGACTTCCTATAAATGTCCAAATCCTCCAACCTTGAATGGATAGAAGGATGACATGTACAGATTCCCCTGAGCTGTTTCCTCTAAATAACTAGTTCCCTTCCCTCCCTCCCCAGAAAAGCCCTGTCCTGTGGGATGATGCAAGGACTAGCGTTTTGACTTTGCCTCTTCTGCTTCTTTTTCTGAAAAAAAAAAAAAAAAAAAAAAGACAGACAATGATCAGTGTCATGATTAGTTCAACCAAAATTAAGTTTTTCAATAGACTATCTCTTGAAATAGTCCATCAGAAGTTAACATACCCCTTGCAGAATCTAATAAATGTTAATTATTTTACCAAAATAAGAGGGACCATACAAAATGCATGCTATTTTTTTTTTTATTTAGTACTGATCTGAATAAGATTTTTTCACATAAAAGATGTTTACATATAGTTAACAACAAAATAACGTTCAAAAGTTTACATGTGCTTGATTCTTAATACCGTGGTGTTACCGGTGTTCTACAGAAAAATACTTCAGGCCTCACAAATTCTTTGGTTTTTCAGCATTTTTGTGTATTTGAACCCTTTCCAACAATAACTGTATGGTTTTAGGATCCATCTTTTCACACTGAGGAACTCACTGATGCTTCAGAAGGAAATGCAATGCATCAAGGGGGTGAAAACTTTTTGAATTTGAAGAGGAGTAATTTTAACTTGTTTTGTTTTCTGGAAAACAAACATATCTTCTGTAGCTTCTATGGGGTGGTACTAAATACAAAAATATACACATCTTCAATCTGTTCAAAAGTTGACACCCCTGGCTCTTAATGCATCGTTTTTTCCTTCTGGAAATGCACAATTTTGTGCATTAGTTAAATTTGCAACTTTGAATGGAAATATAGCTATTGATTGATCTCTTATTAAAAAGACAATGGTATCAGCTCACCTTTCCTTAGCTCATCTCTCTTTTTTGCTGCATCCTCCCTCTGCTTTTTTATGATGGCCAGCCTGGCAAGGTCTGCCCTGGCCTGCTCCGTCTTCCCCTCTAGATGCAGCTTCATGTATCGCTCCTTAGCTTTCTGCTTTTCAATCTCCTCCCTGCACAGGGAAACACATGTATAAAGCAATGAAACGACAGCGTATTTGACTCTGAGGTTTTCAAGTATATGTTGTCCCACATACCTTTCCCGACGTGAAAGCTCTTTTGGTGCGTTAACATCTATTTCCACAACCTTCTTGCTCTTGTGTGAGACCCTATTTGGATTCTCGATGTCAATTAGTCCTTCCACACCTTTCCTTTTAGGTTGCTTCAAGAGAGTAGAAATCAACTCAGTTAAATAAATAAAATTAGTTCACAAAATTAAAATTCTCTCATAAGTTACTCACCCCCATGCCACTCCAAACCCACATGACTTATATTCATCTTCGGAACACAAATTAAGGTATTTCCAATATTCATTCACTCATTTTTGTTTATCTACTGAAAGTCCTCAACCAAAAAGCATTAAAAAGTACGAAAAGTCATCGTAAGAGTAATCCAAGCAGTTCTAGGTTTTCTGAAAAGATTGCTTAATATTACGAACACATTTAATTTAGACCTTTATTCATCTATCAATGCACATTAAAACATGCTAAAACAAAGCTGAGCTTACGTTGACCATTTTTTATGTGCTTTATGTACAGGTTGTCTTGCAGAATCTGCAAGATGTTAATTATTTTACCAAAATAAGAGGGACCATACAAAATGCATGCTATTTTTTTTTTTATTTAGTACTGACCTGAATAAGATTTTTTCACATAAAAGATGTTTACATATAGTCCACAAGAGAACATAACAATTGAATTTATAAAAGATGGCTGTTCAAAAGTTTATATACGCTTGATTCTTAATACTGTGTTGTTACCTGAATGATCCACAGCTGTGCTTTTTGTCTTGTGATAGTAGTTCATGAGTCCCTTGTTTGTCCTGAACAGTTAAACTGCCCGCAGTTCTTCATGTCCCACAAATTCTTTGGTTTTTCAGCAGTTTTGTGTATTTGTGGAACCCTTTCCAACAATGATTGTATAATTTTAAGATCCATCTTTTCACACTGAGGGACTCATATGCAACTATTACAGAAGATTCAACCACTTACTGATGCTTTAGAAGAAAACGCAATGCATTAAAGGATAACTATTGCCAGAATGCAACCTGGGCTGTTTTTTTTTTTTTTTTAACTGTAAACAGGACAAACTTATATCTAAAAGCATAATTACGACAAACAAGCCGTTTTTGAGATTGACCGTGATTTCGTTTTGTGGTCAATGGCCGGTGAATGGGAATACTAGGGGCATAAATTTGAGCGCATCAAAATCAATATTTTTACAACACTAAGAAGGCTCGACACACCATGAAACTTTGCTCGAAGTATCGCCTGGGTCTCTACACATGAACTCGAGCACTGAGAACATTGTTTGTGTACACAGAGTTTACTATAAAGAAAGGTTTTGAACAACTCACTTTCACTGTTTGGGTTTTTGCTCGCGGCCGTCTTGCCAGTCAAGAGGTGACGATCTCCGAATGCGAGGATGGATAGCTCCTAAAGCATATTTCCATATAAATGCACGGCTAATTCGTTGTTTTGTCGCAAGTGAAAAACAATATTAACCGTCTAGTTGTAAAAAGAGCCTCATTTAAGCCTAATATTTCATCCTATGGAGTCCATTCATTCACATTCGGAGATCGACACCTCTTGACTGGCAAGATGGCTGCGAGCGAACACTCAAACAGTGAAAGAGAGTTGTTCAAAAACTTTCTTTTTAGTAAACTCAGTGTACACAATGTTCTCAATGCTCGAGTTCATGTGTAGAGACCCAGGCGATACTTCGAGCAAAGTTTCATGGTGTGTCGAGCCTTCTTAGTGTTGTAAAAATATCCATTTTGATGCGCTCAAAGTTATGCCCCTAGAACTCCCATTGACCGGCCATTGACCACAAAACGAAATCACGGTCAATCTCAAAAACAGCTCGTTTGTCGTAATTATGCTTTTAGATATAAGTTTGTCTCGTTTACAGTAAAAAAAAAAAAAAAAAAAAAAAAACAGCCCAGGTTGCATTTGGGCAATAGCTATCCTTTAAGAGCTGGGGTAAAAACTTTTTGAACTTGAAGATCAAGATAAACCTATTTTGTCTTTTAGAAAACATGCAAGTATCTTCTGTAGCTTCTGAAGCAGTACTAAATAAAAAATATATATGATATTATATAATTATTAGAAAATAAGAAAATTGTACACATCTTTATTCTGCTCAAAAGTTTACACCCCTGGCTGATAATGCATTGTTTTTCCTTCTGGAGCACCAGTGAGCATTTAAACCTTCTGTAATAATTGCAGTCCCTCAGTTGTCCTCAGTGTGAAAAGATGGTTCTCAAAATCATAGAGTCATTGTTGGAAAGGGTTAAAATACACAAAATTTGTGGGATATGAATAATTTTTCTAAAGAACAGCGGGCAGTTTAACTGTTCAGGACATACAAGGGACTTATGAACAACTATCACTAAACAAACAAACAAAAAAAAAAAAAATACAGCTGTGGATCATTCAGGTAACGCAGTATTAAGAAAGTTTATGTAAACTTTTGAATGGGGTCATTTTTATAAATTTAATTACTATTTTCTCTTGTGGACTGTATGTAAACATCTTTTATGTGAAATATCTTATTCAGGTCAGTATTAAATAAAAAACACCATGCATTTGTATGACCCCTCTTATTTTGGTAAAATAATTAACATTTTGCAGATTCAAGGTGTATGTAAACATTTGACTTCAACTGTATGTGTGTTTATCAATGTTTATAAGTGAATAACAGCCTATATTTATCTTTAAGTTAATAACAGCAGAATAGCAGGATTAAACCACTTGGTACATATGGATTACATTTAATTCCAAATATTTTACAAATTTGGAATTTCAATGGAGGGACTTCAAAGACTAACCAAAATTTTATGGGTTTAAAATGAGGGTGAGTAAATACTTTTTTTTTTCTCTCTGGGTGAACTCTTTAAGTGAATGGAATTTAAATCTCATACTTCTTCATCACTGCTGGTCTCCTCTTCAGATTCTGATGAGCTTTCACGTTCAGCCCCTCCATTCGCTTCCTACACCCAAAAGAATCAGAGTTTCCATTACACAAACTGATGCTGAGCATGAGCAAACATCACCTCCACTGTATCACTTTTAGAAGCGTGTAGGAGACAAAAGATCAAAAGTAGCACTCTCACCAATTCCCTCTGAGCTTTCATTTGCCGATCAATCTCCTCAGGGTTGCTGAACTGCTTTCCACGGCCCTTATGGCCCTTTTTGCCTAAGGTGGTGGGCAAGGTAGAATAAAATAAATAAATACAATACAATAAAAACACTAAGAGGCAATGAAAATACATGCAGTTATGTAATACCATAATTAGGCTAAGTAAATGTCAATAAGAATCGTCGATGAAACTGTAACGTTACACTTATCAGACAATCCATGTGGCTCCACTGGTCCAGCATGGCCTGAGTTTGTACTAGGGTACATGCAACGTGATTTACTCATTATAGAAAAACTCTAACTATTAACCATAAACCTTCACTTCTAATCTGCCTTTCGTAAGTTTTTGTTTAATCGTTATAACAATACTCGCTCTATCGGTATGCTGAAAAACGTTAAATAGCAATAGAGCAAGCAGACGATACTCACCTCCTCTCGGCATTGTTAAAACGCTCTGTGACGATGAACACCCTTAAATGAAAAAGATTATATCTGGCCCTAAAATTAAATATACCCGTAAAGATCAAACAACTTTATTGAGTTATGTTAACCTTTTAAAAATGTTATTTTAAAGTTAAATAAGACACGACGTCGCCGACTCAAAATGATACTGCTGAAAGCACTATTTTGCCGCTTCCTGAGAGTGACGTCAGGAGACCGTACTGTTGATGATTGACTGCTGGATTGGCCAATCAAAGTTTCGAACAGTTTCTACGACAGAGGCAGTTAGCCAATGGGGTGGCATGCTCTATTTGCGTTTTGTATTACATTTCTCATTATATGCAGTGTTGTTTTAATATTATTTATATAGTATTAAAGGATTTATTAATGTTTTAACTTATCTTTTCTTTTTGTATTTTAAATTTTACTTTAATTCTAGTTTATGTTTTAGTCATATGCTTTTATTTATTTTTGAAATAGTTTATTTTTATTTCAGTTTTCAGATTCAGATATTTGACATTACATTTTCTGTGTACATATATATAGGCATATAGCACATAAAAACGTGACATGAATATAAATAACATTTCTAAGAACATGGCACTTAAAATCCTTTTTATTAGGCTATCTTAGACATCCTTATTTCTGAACCGCATGGTCAAAAGTGGTTTTGCTGTTTGTGGAATTATGTAATTTATATGCAAGAGTTGCAAATCTAAACACACAAACACACACAATATAATACATTAATATGAATAACATGTACAATTGCATACCCATTGCAGAATCTGCAAAATGTTAGTTATTTTACCAAAATAAGAGGGATCATACAAAATGCATGTTTTTTTTATTTAGTGCTTATCTGTATAAGATATTTTACACAAAAGACATTTACATATAGTTCACAAAAGAAAATAGTTGAATTTATAAAAAATACCTTTTTCAAAAGTTTACATACACTTTATTCTTAATGCTTAATATGATTTTGAGATGGATCTTTTTACACTGAGGACAACTGAGGGACTAATATGCAGCTATTACAGAAGGTTCAAATCCTCACTGATGCTTCAGAAGGAAACACAATGCATTAAGAGCTGGGGTGAAAACTTTTGTACAGAATGAGGATGTGTACATTTTTCTTATTTTTCCTAAATATCATTTTCATTTAGTACTGCCCTTCAGAAGCTACAGAAGATACTTACATGTTTCACAGAAGACAAAGTAAGTTACATTTACTCTGATCTTCAAATTCAAAAAGTTTTCACCCCATGGCTCTTAATGCATAGTTTTTCCTTCCGGAATATCAGGTCGTGTTTGAACCTTTTGTAATAGTTGAATATGAGTCCCTCAGTTGTCTCAGTGTGAAAAGATGGATCTCAAAATCATACAGTTATTGTTTTAAAGGGTTCAAATACACAAAAATGCTGAAAAAACAAATACTGTGGGACCTGAAGGATTTTTCTGAAGACCAGCAAACAGTTTACCTGTTCAGGACAAACAAGGAACTCATCAACAACTATCACACAAAAAAAACGGCGTTGGATCATCCAGGTAACAACACAGTATTAATAATCAGTATTAATAATTCGTGTGAAAAGATGCATCTGAAAATCATAAGTATTAAGAATCAAGTGTATGTAAACTTTTGAACAGGGTCGTTTTTATAAATTCATCTATTATTTTCTCTTGTGGACTATATGTAAACATCTTTTATGTGAAATGTCTTATTCAGGTCAGTACTAAATAAAAAAATAACATGCATTTTATATGATCCCTCTTATTTTGGTAAAATAATTAACATTTTGCAGATTCTGCAAGGTGTATGTAAACTTCTGACTTCAACTGTAACTAAACAAAACATTAAACATAAGTGTCCCATTTTTCAGCTTTTTCCATTGTTTATCTTTTAGGATTGATTTCCACATCACCATGATGTTTCCGCTGTGTCTCTTTGTGTTTCTTTAGGCTAATAAAGAAGAATGATGCAAGGGCAAGAAATATTCCAGCAGTGATCAGCTCTCCTCCAGCCATGTAAAAAATCAGTTCATAGTTCTTGTACTTATCCACCAAATAACCTGTGAAAAAAAAACATATACATTTATTAAATTGGCTATTTTTTTTAAATAAAAATGACCATTTCATAACAAATGATTCAGTCTAATAGATGTTCTCATCACAACTCACCAGCAGAGGGAGGTCCAATCAGCACAGCCACTGCCTCGAAAAGGAGCACTAGGCCAAGTGCACTGGAAAAACTGCTTTTTCCCACAATACCCATCAGCACTTCAAATTGTAGAGCACCCACCATGCCATAAGACAGCCCGAAAAACACACAGAAGATAACTAGCCCCTTATAGTCTGTGCTTGTAGCAGAGCAAACATCTGTTAAGCCGTTGAAAAGCAAGGCAATGCTGAAGAAATAAGGCATCTTGGGTCGGATCCATTTTAAACCGGCCACTACGCCACAAGTGGGGCGAGCAAAGATGTCAATAAATCCTATAATAGATAACAAAAAGGCAGCATCCTGGTCAGGCACTCCTTGGTCCTTAGCGTAGTTGACTAATAGAATAGTTGGAACAAATAGGCCGAGGACAACTATAAATTTTGCAATGATATAGATAATAAGCCCTAAATCAGCAAGTACACTAAAGTCCAAAAGCTTCTTTTTACTGGGCTTTTTGTCATTGTTGTTTTCACAAACGATATTCTCTTGTCCAGCCTCAGGAGGAAGCATTTCCTTGAGCTCTTGGGAACAGGCTATAACTTTCCTTTCTTTGCATATTAGGGGTCTCATAACTGCTCCACAGGTGCAACAATTGAGCAGAAGACCACCGGTAATGAGAAAGCCTCCTCTCCATCCATAGTTGTTGAGCAGCATTTGTCCTAATGGAGAGAGAGCTGATAGAAACACAGGGCTTCCAGCTGCTGCCAGTCCATTGGCAAGTGGTCTGCGTTTGTCAAAATAAGACCCCAGCATGATCAGTGATGGTTGGAAGTTCAAAGCCAGTCCAAATCCTTTAAAGAGACAAAGGCATTATTCATTCAACAACTCTGCCATTAGCAACTAGATTTGGTTTTAAAATAGGCCTATATAGGCCTTTATAAAACAAAGCTTTGTGTTGTGTATAGTAATATCAAAACCGCCATTGTTTAAATCTTCATTTAGGCTATTTTTTTATTCGAAATATAAATATCACACTTACAATCATGTTGCTTGTCTGAATATCAGCACTGTAATATTGTTACGCCAGTAGGTGGCGACGTGTGACTTTCTAATGGTAGCCGTTTCCACCACTGAATAAAAAATAAAAAAAAAGTTATTGCGACTTTTTTCTTGCAATTGCCAGTGTACATCTTGCAATTCTGACTTTTTTCCTCAGAATTGTGAAATAAAAACTCAAAATTTGCTTGTTACAAAGCCAAAATTGCGAGATATAGCCTAGTATTGTGAGTGTTATGGGGCTAAAGTCAAAACTGCAAGATATAAACTCGCAATTCTGAGGAAAAAGTCAGAATTGTGAGATAAAAAACAAATTCTGAGAAAAAAAGTCAATTGTGAGTTTGTACTTTATTTCTCAGAATTGTGAGTTTATATCTTGCAATTCTGACTTTATAACTCACAATTCTGATTCACAATTTATTTCTCAAAATTGCAGGTTTATATCTTACAATTCTGACTTTATAACAGTTGTGAGTTTATATCTAAAAATTCTCAGATGTAAACTCACAATTGCGAGAAAAAAAAAGTCAGAATTGTGAGAAATAAACTTACAATTCTAAGAAAAAAGTCAATTGTGAGTTTATATCTCGCAATTCTGACTTCATCTCAAAATTCTGAGAAAAAACGTCAGAATTGTGAGATAAAAAGTCGTAATTACCTTTTTTTATTTTTGACGGACTTCCACACTTTGACCTTGACCTGTTGTTCCATGACTTTTTTCTTCCACAAAATGTTAAATATTTTGAGAAATGTCTCCAAAACTGAACCGGTTTGATTAAGAGATTTTTTTCTAAATATCTTCTTTTATGTTCCATGGAAAAAAGAAAGTCGTAAAGGTCGGGAACAACATGAGGGTGAGGAAATGCTGACAGAATTTTCATTTTTGTGTGATCTATCCCTTTAACCAATACTGCATGTGCTCATATTAAGAAAACAGATGTTTGATTAAAAAAAGAACTTGATATCGAGTAACTTATTTTAGAGACATATTTAAAGACAAACGTGACCCTGGACCACAAAACCAGTCTTAAGTAGCACAGGTATATTTGTAGCAATATCCAAAAATACACTGTATAGGTCAAAATTATCGATTTTTCTTTTATGACAAAAATCATTAGAAGATCATGTTTGAAGATATTTTGTAAATTTCCTACGATAAATATATCAAAACTTAATTTTTGATTAGTATTTTGTATTGCAAAGAACTTCATTTGGACAACTTTAAAGGTGATTTTCTCAATATTTTGTTTTTTTGCACCCTCAGATTTTCAAGTAGTATCTCAGCCAATTTAAAAAAAATTGACTCTCATGACTGGTTTTGTGGTCCAGGCCAGGGTAACATATTAACAGTTACTACTATGAAAATATTTCATTAGAAGTGGTGTTTAGTACCCAAATGAATCAGTCTTTTTGAATGAATTGAATGAATGAATGATTCAATGATTCACCCATAAAGTCAGTCACACACCGCCACCTACTGAAAATAAAAACAGTCAGTTTGAGCACCAAAACTAACTGTTTATAGGTTTATAAATGTTTGATATCAAATGTATTTTAGTTACCTGTAATGACACCTGCAGTGAGGTAAAGCTGGATAATGTTAGTAGTAAAAGATGCTAGTATCATCCCTGTTGAGGCCAGTATTCCTCCAACCAACATGACCGGCCGGCATCCAAATTCATTAACCATGATGCTACAGATTGGACCTGGATTAAATGAAAATGAACATACTGAGCATTAAGAAGAAGAAAAAAACCTTTTGATTCAATTTACAGTATCTTACCTGAACCATACAGCATTGCTAATATTATAGATGAAATCCAGGCTGTGTCACTGTATCCACAGTCAAAGTCCTTCATCAGTTCTTTGAAATACACACTTATAGCTTTCGGGAAGGCATATGAGAAGCCAGTGACGACAAAACATCCAAGCAGAACGATCCAGCCCCAGCCACCATCTGGGGCACCTACTGTCTCTCCACCCTCTACAATAATTCCCATAGTTGGTCAGGCCTCCGAAAGAGAAGACATAAAAGATTTTTGATAATTTCTCTTCAGCTGATGCTCTACTGAACATGTGCTGCTGTCCAAGCACCTATATCACATTTGCAGAGGAAGTTACATGTGCACAAGCCAAACATTTCCCTTCACACCCAGGAAATACAGTCATAGGCCAGCTTACTCATAATGTGACTGCACTGACACATATATAATGTATCATATTGAGTATGTTTAGATTATGAAGTATGCTCTCAAATGCCAAGTCCCTGGTTACATACATGTATGTTACATCAAAAAATGTATGGTAATGTGATTACCAGCATGCATTATTTGTACAATGATGAGAGAATATATTCAAGTTTTGCCGATTAAAAAGATCTTTTACTCTACTTTTGTCCAGTACTGTTATATAATCTGATTTAAAATGTCTGGATTTTGACATAGACAGATTAGCCTACAACAGGACAGACTTTTAAAGTTACTACTTTTTAAAAGTTTACATTACTGCAAATCATCAATATACTGTTATAACATTTTCATTTTAATCTAGACATCTAATGTTTTTTACTCCACTTCTTAGTATTGAGAAAATGTGTATTGCTCACATTATTTAAAATCATTTCTATTAATCATCTATTTGTTGTACAGAATCTCTAGAATTTGAAAATATTAAGGCATGCAAA
Organism: Garra rufa; assembly: GCF_049309525.1. Lineage (NCBI taxonomy): Eukaryota > Metazoa > Chordata > Actinopteri > Cypriniformes > Cyprinidae > Garra > Garra rufa. Next base: position 19,479,168 of record NC_133382.1, read on the forward strand.
AGTTTTGGACCCCAACAATTTAGTGTAACCATACAGACTCTAAATGTTAACATTTGTATGTCACAATTCATTAAAACACCAGAATGAGGGGTCATAAGCTTGTAGTGAAATTCAGATGCTTTTCAATTACCTATCAGCTCAAAAACAATTATTTGATTGTTGTTATACTCAAAACACAAGTAATTGTCTTACCTGGCTTTTGAAATGGCAAAAAAATCTCTTCAAGTAGCTGTATGATCTACCTGGCCTTCTTAGTAGACATAATGTCTGTAATGTAGATACATAAGGCAAGTCTTGTCATCAAGCAATCCCCATTGCACTGTACATATGAATTATTTTAAAGGATAATCTGCTAAATAAACCTGCTGGTGCACCTCCTTCCTTTACTTGTACTTCCTGCTAATAACCTGTTATTAATCTGCCCACAAAGTCTCTTATTTATAGGTACTGAGGTGAAATTCCTGGACAGCACAAGTGGTATTACAGAATTATTGTTTGGTTGTTTACTTGTTTTGTCAGTACAGTAACTTGCACAATGTTCTAACGTTCTAAAAACAACACAGAGTCATAAAACTGATGTAAGTAGTTTGCATCTGTATTGAAAACCAAATGTGATACATTAACAAATGTTTTATTGGTTTGGAAATATGGAGTTTAACTGCAAAATATTACATCATTACATAATCAAAACACTGCGAAACAATTTGGCATAAAATCGGTACTACATTAACTATAATGAAAATGTATTTGATTTATTATTATTTGAAAAAAGGAATAGAAAAAGCTGGATCTGGAGTTTGCTACCTTAGACGTGTAGTACGTGCCTCACACTCCATATGAAAATCCTCTTAAATCTGCATGTACATGTTTAAACCTTTACAGCTCTTGGCTAATCTTCCTGTTGAACCAAAGAAAGAGTGTAATTGTTTTGTTATTTGAATGCACATTCAGATCTACACATGCAGAATGTATTCTAAACATATTAGAAGTGATTTTATCTGATTCTTTATGTAATCTGAAATTATTCATTTGAATTCAACAGCATGTTTTGACAATGGTAGTTTCGAGGGTATTTTCTACACAATATAGATGGTTTAAGGCAAAATAAACAGAAAATGCAAAAAAAAAATGCTTACATAAAGATTACCTTAAATTATTAATTAAAAAAACAAAAAAAAAAAACTCTTTTTAATATAATTGGCAATAACACAGTTTTAAAAAATGAAAAAGGGAATATACAAAGTTATATAGTGTCTTCACAAAAAAAAAAGAAATATGTAATTGAAATTCAAATATAGTCTTAAAATACACTACCAGTCAAAAGTTTTCGAACAGTAAGATTTTTAATGTTTTTTTTAAAAGTCTCTTCTGCTCACAAAGCGTACATTTATTTGATCTAAAGAACAGCAAAAACAGTACAATTATGAAATATTTTTACAATTTAAAAGTAACTGTTTTCTATTTGAATGTTTTAAAATGTATTTTATACCTGTGATTTCAAAGCTGATTTTTAGCATAATTTCTCCAGTCACATGATCCTTCAGAAATCATTTTAATATTCTGATTTGCTGCTAAAGAAACATTTATTATCATTATTATTATGTCGAAAACAGCTGAGTAGAATTTTACAGGTTTCTTTAATAAATAGAAAATTCAGAAGAACAGCATTTATCTGAAATAGAAATCTTTTGTAACATTATGTCTTTCCCGTCACTTTTTTTCCCATCGCATCAAGTTTCTTTGCTAAATGAAGGTATTCATTTCCAAATATACTGACTCCAAGCTTTTGAATTGTATAGTGTATAATGTTGCAAAAGCTTTTTATTTCAGATAAATGCTGATCTTTGGATTTTTCTATTTATCAAAGAATTTTTAAAAAATTCTCAACTGTTTTAAATGTTGATAATAATAATAAAAATAATAATAAATGTTTCTTGAACAGCAAATCAGCATATTAGAATGATTTCTGAAGAACCATGTGACACTGAAGACTGGAGTAATGAGGCTGAAAATGTAGCTTTGATCTCAGGAATAAATTACATTTCAAAATACATTCAAATAGAAAACAGTTTTTTGAAATAGTCAAAATATTTTAAAATTCTACTGTTTTTGCGGTACTTTGAATCAAATAAATGCAGGCTTGGTGAGCAGAAGAGACTTCTTTAAAAAACATTACAAATCTTTTGGTAGTTTAGTTCCACCAATTTCATTGTAAAAACCATATCCTGTACACACACGTTACAAAAAAGGCTGAATCCCCTTTATTTCCTTTCATCATTTCTTTCTCCTAGAATTACTCCTCACATCTTCAAGTTCCTTCTGTATTAGATGTGTTTCTGCCGTTGACTCTGAAAGCTTAAGGGAAAAAAGTGAAATCACTTTGCAGTTTGTGCAATGAAATTCCCAATTGCATATATATTTAGCCTACATATTTTTCAAGCTATTGTGGCTTTGAGCATTACATACATTCAACACTCACCATATCTAGCAGAACCTCAATCTTTAGCCTGAGTAGATTATTTTCCTCTTCTAACTGGAGATTTCTCTTTTTCAGTCGCTGTACCTCTTTTCCTGATACATTACCTCCTGATTCTGTGATTGACAAAGACATTCATTACATTCCTTAATCAGGCTAACTGTTATTAAAATGAATTATTTAGGCCATACCTGTGATCCACTGGCCATCTTCAAATTTCAAGCTCTGGCCACCAATATTCATCACCGGGGATCCATATTCCAGACCTAATTCAATCTCCCGTGTCGACCGATCTAGCTGATAAAAAAAATGGCCTCTCAATGCATATTATTAGATGTGAAATGCATCTTACTAACACAAACATGTACTTACTGTATGTAAATTGGAAAGGGATGCAGACTTCCGAGGTGGGGTTTTCTTGGGACTGAAAATGTTGCCAAACAAGGGCATTTTGACGAGTATATAGTCAGACTCTCCAGCCTGCATCAAAATAGCATATTTTAATACATGGTCTTTATAGCTTTAATCACTGTAGCCAACATAATGACAGACAGCGTCCACATCAGGCTAATACAGTTGTACAGTTAAGCAAACCAAATAAAGTTAATGTTGATTTCAAAATGGCAATAAATTAAGGTTATAACAAGACAAGATAAAATCAGATCAAATTAATAATAATAATAATAATAATAATAATAATAATAATAATAATAATAATAATAATAATAATAATAATGTGATTCCCGTTATCTTCGAGAAATTAGTTACAGGAGGCAAGCAATAGACAAGAAACTAGTTATAAATACACATTCTTTAATATATCGATCGAGCAAACAGATGTTTGAAAAAAAAGCATGTAAAACGTAGGGGGAAAAGCTTACACTGTTGCTTTAGTTTCTCCTCACGACTGCTTCAGCTATGCTCAAAGAAACGTGTAAACAAACGGCTAATTCCGGAGAAACCTAGCAACGCCGGAAGTTCAATTTTAGTTAATTTTTCAAGTTAAAAGTACCTTTCCAAAAATACCCCACGCTTAAAATATGACACATTTTTAGGCATATTTGACTTTTGGGGTGAATTTTCAAGAGAAAAGAAAATGCACAGATTGCACCACTGTTATGAATAAGTGCATGGACTATTAAAAGAAGACTTCCCAGTTAACCGTAACGCTAAAATCTGGACATAAAACCAGTAATAAGCGTTTTTTTTTTTTTAATTGAGATTTATACATCATTGGAACGCTAAACAAAACAAAACCAGCCATAAGGTTAAATTTTTATCATCTGAAAGCTGTATAAATAATATTTCCATGGATGTATAGTTTGTTAGGATAGGATAATATTTGGTCGAGATCAGTCGAGATACTAAAAAAAATCAAATAAAAATTGAGAAAATCGCCTTTGTTGTCTAAATTCTTCGTAGCAAATTATATTACTAATCAAATAATATATCAAAACTAATATCAAAAAATATCCTGATCATTTTAGGCATAAAAGAAAAATCGATAATTTTGACCCATACAATGTATTGGCTTTTGCTACAAATATACCCGTGCTACTTAAGACTGGTTTGGTGGTCCAGGGTCATATATTCATGTCAGGGCAGCCCTCTGACGCTAAAAAAAAATAAAAATAAAAAAATAAATAAAATAAATAATAACAATCCCGTGGCATTCCTCAGATCTCTTGTAAAGTACATAGAGGCATCTAGTGCCCATATAGTGCTATTGCTTTGACCTTTATGAACACTTCAACCCCTCTTCTACTTTCATTAGGCTATGTTAAAATTATTTTGAACATTTTATAACATGCTGAATGAGCTACATTGTGTAAATAATTGTATTATTGTTATATAATTGACCACCGAGGCCCTGTTGCATTTTTACTACACAATATATGAATAATTTTGGAGATGTAATCATTTTAAATCACTAAACATGTTGGGAAAATATATATTACAAATACTTGCACACTAACTAAATCTGTTTTAGAACTATTAGCTATGATAGACAACTAAGAAAATCAATATTTGACCCTGGAGTAGCACGGGTATATTTGTAGCAATAGGCAAACATACATTGTATTGGTCAAAATGATAGATTTTTCTTTTATACAAAGTACAGATCATGTTACATGAAGATATTTTGTAAATTTCCTTCCATAAATATATCAAAACTTCATTTTTTGATTAATAATATGCATAGCTAGGAACTTCATTTAGACAACTTTAAAGGCGATTTTCTCAGTATTTGGATTTTTTTGCACTCTCAAATTACAAATTTTTAAATAGTTGTATCTCAGCCAAATATTGTCCTATCCTAACAAACAATGCATCAATAGAAATCGTATTTATTCAGCTTTCAGATGATAACAATTGAACCTTATGACTGGTTTTGTGTTCCAGGGTCACATCCATATTTATTTCCTTCTGTTGATGTGATACAGTCTCAGCAACTATTAATGGTAATTTTACAATTTTTAGTAAAATTAACTATTTTATTTAATTGATTTATATTTTTAAAAAGGTTGTGTTAATTTTTATGTACACTAATGACACAAATTGTGTAACTGTAACACATTAGTGTGTAGAAAACTAGCAGGAATAAAAGTAACACAAAATATGTTGTCCTTACAGACAGAGAAGTGTGTTAAGAAGCAACACAGGTTGTGTTGTTTTCAACACATCCTTTTAGGAGTGTATGATTTATTTGTGATTGAACTGATTTATTTTAAAAGGTAAACGTAATATAAATATATAATGATGACCTCTAAACCGTACCAGAGATTGACATTTGTACCCTAAAAATAAATTATCAGGCAAATAATAATAACTTTTTTTTATAAACGCGATTTTTGGCCTTTTCTTTGTGAAAGAGTTGCTAAGTTTTGTAAAGAAAATCACCAATGCCCCTAGTGGCTGAATGTTCCAGTTTGAACAAAAAAAGGCTCCATCTCTCTGCCTTTAGGACCTCACAGCCTGGACGGTTTAGTTTAAACTTGAGAGCAACTTGGGGGAAACGACTCAAGTCGCACGTCTTCTGTCCGTTATTGTGGGGCAGGCGAATTAATTAAAATTATGATTTTGAAGGACTAAAACACCCACACCTTTTACCTGATAGTTAAAGGAATTTATTGCTTTAACAAACCGTTCCTGGTGGAAGAGAAGACCTAAAGTCTTAGGTGGGTTGAATGTCCTCCCAATAAGGTTCTGTTTTAGCTTGCTACATAGCTGACTTTTCAAATGAAGGCTAGCGTTTCACATTTTAGCAATCAAACCAATCTAGTTTTTACTTTATCCTCCGGTGTTTTATGGCAGTTATTATTAAGGTTAAAAAGGCGTCCTCGCTGCAGCAGTTCGTAAAATGTAGCTTGCTAATTGGCTACCAGCAGAATTAAAAGAGATTGTTTATACGCTACTGTGAAGAAAAGGTCCGTTAGAATTTAATTATGAAATTAAAACTCCAGTAATATGTTTTGGGTGTTTGTTGGAAGTGTTTTGTGTCGGTATGTAAAACTCATCATTGATATTAATTGGTGTAAACAAACCTGAAGTTGACAGCATTAGCGGGTTAGCCGAGTGCTAGCTAGCATTAAGGCTAATGCTAAACCGAAACCCGTGCAAGTTAACTTTCTCGTTAGTATGCTCCACTGACACTACCTTTCAACATTAAATCGGTAAAATATGTTATATTTTATAAATTATATGTAGGCTTGTTTAAAGCACTGCTAAATGATTGAATTATAGAATTTGTTTTTGCTTTCTCAAGTCCGGAGAGAGTTGCATTGGTGGGTGTTTTTCCTAGTCGAGCTCGGGGATGTGATCTGAGTAGCTTATCTCAAATTTTAGGCCTTAGATATTGTATGTCTGTAATATATACTCTTTGTGCATACAAGTATGTTTTAAATGATATAATTGTGCTTAATTATGTCTAGAAAAGTTTGATTCTTGAGTTTTTTTTCCTGAACAATTACTCTAACTACATTTTCTACAGCAGTATGTCAGTTTCAAATGTTAGCTAGAATGTTAAAAACGCATGCAACTGAATTTTTTCATGTGACATTTTGTGATTTTTATCTCTTTATAAAACCACTTGTAGTAATTGTATGTTTTGACCCTACAAATTATGTTTGTCTTTTGTTATACCATAGGTTAGGTTGTGTTTAATTGTAATAAAACGTTTAAAATGTTGCTTTTTGGTTATGATATGTTACAGCTATGGATCTGGAACGACAGAAGCGTAAGGAAGAAATTCAGAAAGCTTTGGGATTCATTCAGTAAGTGTGTAGATGTACTGCATAACTGCTTCCCTTTTACTCTGTTGATGTTTGTCATCTCAAAATTGCTAAATTTATTTCTTTTTTTTTGCCACAGGTCATCTTTGCCTTTCCCTGAACCTGAAGGTTATGAGGTGTGATTTATATGTAATATCTCTGAGGAAATAAATGGTTCCAATAAGATGATCCATATTTATTGTATTTCATGAGCTTGATTTAAATAGAAACTCTCTTGCTTTTTTCCCCCTTAGGCTTTCCTGACTCAGCTAGTTTGTAATTTGCTGGATGAAGGTAACGCAGTGTATCGCGATGGAGAGTGGAGGCAGGCAGCAGTCCATTACAGCGAGGGTGTGAATGTAGCTCGCTATGCTCAGTCGGAAGCACTGGTCATTCCCCCTGAGCTGTTAGAGAGCCTTTATGTGAACCGGGCAGCTGCTCATTATAGTCTGGTAAGTTGGATTTTTATTAGATAATTGGTTGGCTTTTAAATCTGTTATTGTAAACTGAGGATTTAATGGAATTCATCATGTGCAAATTATGTAGTAATACAGCAGTTAGTGTTGCAAAGACAATTTATGCAAATCTGAGTTCTCTTGTGTTTTATGTTTAGGGGGAGTATGAGCGGGGCGTCCAGGACTGTGATAGCGCACTGTGTGTGTCTGAGGGCAGTCGCAGGGCACTTTACAGGAAGGCACTTTGTCTGAGGGAGCTGGGCAGACTCAGAGAGGCTTATGAGTGTGGCACCGGATGCCTATTAACTGCCCCTCACGTATGTATAAGTAGAAGCAGTAGTACATTAGTCTTAAGTTTTATTATTTATACCATTCAAATGTTTGAAGTCAAAGTTTTTTTATTTATGGTTTTATTGAGCAAAGGTGCATTAAATTAATCAATAGTGACAGAATTAGCATTTATAATTTTCCAAAGGATTTAATTTTCAAATAAGTAGTGTTTTATTGAACTTTCTATTCAAAGAATCCTGAAAAATGTATCTTGATTTTCACAAAAATATTAAGCAGCACAATCGTTTTTAACATGGATTATAATATAATATTAGAATGATTTTTGAAGTATCATGTGGATACAAAAATAAAATAGAGTAATGACTGCTGAAGATTCGGCTTTACTATCATAGGAATAAGTTTTACAATATATAAAAATAGTAAACAGTTATTTTAAATTGTAACAAAAACTATATTTATTACTGCATGTTTGATCAAATTAATGTAGCTCAAGCGACTTCTCTTAAAAAACAGAATCAAATTGACTCCAAACTTTTGAATGATAGTGTATATAATTCTAAGATTTTTATTTTTTTTTTATTTTTTTTTTAAAGAAGTCTCTTTTAACCAAGTCTGAATTTATTTTATCCATTTTGAAATATTTTTACTATTTAAAATAACCTTTTTCTGTTTAATTATATTTTAAAATGTAATTTATTCCTGTGATTTCAAAGCTGGATTTTTAGCATCATTACTCTAGGCACATGATCCTTCAGAAATCGTTCTAAAATTCTGATTCGCAGCTTAATTTCTTCTTCTTCTTCTTCTTCTTCTTCTTCTTCTTCTTCTTATGTTAAAAACGGCTGAGTAGATTTATTTTAGGTTTCTTTGATGAATAGAAAGTTCGGAAGAATAGCGTTTATCTGAAACAGAAATCTTTTGTAACACTATAAATGTTTTTATCATCACTTTTGATCAATTTAAAGCATTCTTGCTAAAAAAAAGTATGTTTTTTTTCATCAAAGAATTCTGAAAAGAATGTACTCTGGTTGAAATATTGATGATGATAAAAAAAAATCTTGAACCACAAATCAGCAAATTTGAATGATTAATAGAATCATGTAAGACTGAAGATTTAAGTAGTGATGATGAAATTGTAGCTTTGATCACAAGAAAAATTGCTTTTGAAATAGAAAGGAGTTATTTTATATAGTAAAATTATTTCAAAATATTAATGTTTTTGCTGTATTTTGCTTCAAATAAATGCAAGCTTGGTAAGCAGAAGAGACTTCTTAAAAATTTAAAAATCTTACTGTTCAAAACTTTTGATTTGTAGTGTATATTATATGCATTTAGAGATTTGACTTGTCTTGCCAGTTCATGTAATGTTTAACTAACAAAACAATGGTTGTTTGCTTGCTTTATTTTATACAGGACCGGCAAGTCAGTGAGCTTGCACAGGATCTAGCTAACAAACTTGGTTTGAAGATCCGCAAAGCGTATGTCAGCCCTCAGGTTTGTCATTTAGATTGTTAGGTTAAGTTTAAATATTGATAATTTGCAGTTTGTTTAGTTGTACTCATCCTAACATATCACTACTTTTCATTTCAGCTTGATTCTACAACATCTGCAGCAGACAGCAATGGAGAAACTAATTCTCCTACAGGGGAGGCAAGTTTACAAAACCAGACCTTCCCTGTGTTGGTCATTAAGTTGTTTTATAAAATAAAAGCTATTTTGTAAATTGAGAGCTGCATGGTTTTAATTGCATTAACAAAATCTATGTTCTTTCTTTTCAGACTTCCTCAAATGGTCTTGAATCTCTGACTGATATTGGATCAGGTATATTATATAAATATTGGTGCTGTCAAAATTACTTAACAAAGGCAATTCACTTTTCCAGTTAAGCCTTAACATCATTTCATATTAAATCATGAAGCAGCGGCAACTCTTAAAGTAGCAGCAGCCACAAAAAAAAACTAATAACCAAGCTACTGTAATGTCAGTTATTCAAAGTACAAAAGAAACAAGAGGAAATCAGTAACTTTTGTAGCTCAGGATTCATGTATATTTAATGTAGTATTAATGTTTGATAACTTTATTCAATTTCCGTATATTTCCTACTTGCTGAAGGGCACAGGTAAAAAATTAGTTTATGTGAAGGCTTTCAAGTTCACTTAAATTTGTCATTTTAGTTTTTTTTTAGTTTTTTTTTTTAAGTCTAATAAATGTTAAAATTGTTTGCTCTAAATTATACCGTAATGTTGTGTGGCTGTAGTCAATGGTTAAATATTAGGAAAAAAAGAACAGTTCCTAGAGACATGAGTAATATTGGTATCAGTCATAAAAAATATTTAACAAATATTAAAAATACACGGTCTTTACGTTTTCTACATTAGTTTTAAGATTGAATGTAAAATAGCAATATAAAAGTGTTTTTAAAAACTGGAATTGATCGATTCATATTAGAAAAAATGTGTGATTAATTAAATTAATCGATTGACAGCACTAAAAACTATACATACACCAGTATTTAAAAATCTAATTAAAATATGAGTGCATTACTGAATATTCATTAAGCAAACATGAATTGGGTGATTCAGTGTTCTCATCTTTATCCCACAGATAGTGCCCAGTGCATCCCTGCTCCTCTGGCTACACCAATCCCAGTAAGTGATGACCCACAGATGCCCTCACTGAGCCCAGTTCTTTCCCAGGACATGCCAGAAAGCCCAAGCCAGGAGCCATCGGGGCGGGTGCCGTACTCTGTGCCTGTATCTGAACACATGGATGAATGTGTGATGAATGAAGACACCTCATGTCTGGACACATTGCTGGAAAGTATTCCCAAAGGAGCTGAGGTCAGCGTGGTGAGTAAAATAGAGAGCTGTAGGGAGGGACAGTGGGACATAGTTGCTTAATTACTGGATTGATCAATGCAAAGGTACTGATTTTCTTACCTCTCCATCAGAACCCTGTTCAAGGGGCCATTCCCACTAACCTACCAAACACTGCTGTGGGTTTGAGGCCTCCATACTCTCCAGGTCTCCCACCGTCCTCCGCTCAGCTTACGAATCCATATTTCAACTCTGCTGTCAGTTCGCTCCCCCCACTAGAGTCCTCCTCAGTTTTAGGTCAAAGCGAAGCCTCGTCCCAGACGATGGACTCTCTCGGCTCTTTTGGAGACGCTGCTGGGAAGGGGGGGTCTGGATCACTAAGCACAGGAGGACTGGATTCCCTCTCTGAGTACACACTTCCTGGTGAGTGTTTTAACTTCGAATGTCGGGCTGCCCTCGACTAAAGATTTTTGTTTATTGTAAGCATTAGTCGACTATTAGACGCACATTTATTAATAAACCATATAAATCACAAAAAAGAGCCTTTAATTGCCTACATGGCCTAATAAGCGCTGAAGCGCATGCGCAGCGCACCAGCAGATATAATAATTCTGAATATGTCAGGGAAAAACGGCAAGGAGACTCCATTGACCTTTTAATAATATATTGATGAACTAGTGCTTTCTTTGTTAAGAGGCGACAACACTGACTCTTGTCGTCTCCACAGTAGTGAATGTGCCTGTATGCATGTTTCATACGGATTACATAATCTGAGAATGTGTTTTCTATTTGAGTTAGTTCATTTAAAAGTAGACATTCACTCTCTATAGATATATTTTTATATCTGTAAAGAAAGTTCACAGAAATAATTCTAATATGCTGATTTATTATCAATTTTGAAAACAGTTTTTTGAAACCTGTGATACTTTTTTCAGGATTCTTGGATCAATAAAAGGTTAAAAATAACAGCATTTATTTAAAATAGAAAGGTTTTCTAATGGTGAGTTCACACCAGACGCGACTTGCGCGAATAAATCGCGCTATTCGTGCGTAGTTGGACGCTTGAACATTTAAGTTTACTCGCTTCATTCGCGCGTGACATTTACTTCACAACAGACGCAAATTCGCGTCATGGGAGGGGCGTCTTAAATTTACCAGATTGTCCGACCTCTTCACTCACTTTCTTTCATGCAAGATCCTTTTTATTCCTGTTTCTATAAAAGTACAAAGATGTATCGTACAGCTCCTAGTAACCACAGACAGCAACGGTGATTTTGTCCTCCATTGTTGTTTCGGATTTCTGCCTCCGCCACTACAGCCCCGGTCACACTAGACTTTGAGCATGCGAAATTCTAGTCATCGTGATATGCATCTAGTTCTTTTTTAAAAGTGAAATTCAGCAAATGACACTAATAATACATTTAAATGTAAAAACATAAAATCCACTACACTTTACCGCAGTCCTGCAGTTTTAAATGTTTAAATTTAAGGTTCTTTTCATTCAGCTAGAGGTCATGCTGTGACGTATTGATCTCCTGTTGGTCACACAGAGTCATGTGATGCGAATTCGTTGGTCAGAGTTCACCAAGTTTGAACTTTCAAACGCAGCAAAATGCGAAAATATTTCGCATGGGCTTGCGTTTCCGGTCTAACGCATTCGCATGTGTATGAATGGAAGTCAATGGCACGAAAAGTGCAGTGTGACCGCGCCTTACTAGAGCAAGCTCCTGATTGGTTAACGCGGCGCAAATTTTCGCCAAAGTTCAGATTTTTGAACTTGCGCGTAAGGCGCGTAAGGCACGGCAAACGCTCAATTCGCGCCGCTTCATTCGTGCTATTTGGGTGTTTCGCGCCACAGGATGGCTATTCGTGTCTTTGCATTGACTTAACGTGTAAATCACTCGCGCTTGCCGCTTCATTCGCGTCCGGTGTGAACGCACCATAACAATATACACTACTGTTCAAAAGTTTAAGTAATTTTGTTTTCTTTCTTTTTCGAAAGAAATTAATACTTTTATTCACCAAGGATGTGTTAAATTGATAAAAAGTGATAGAAACACATAGATTTACATTGTTGGAAAAGATTTATATTTTAAATAAATGCTGTTCTTTTTAACTTGTTGTTCATCAAAGAATCCTGATAAAAAAAATCACAGGTTCCAAAAAAATATTTGTCAGCACAACTTAGTTTCCAACATTGATAATTCTAATAATAAATTTAGCTTATAATAATGATTTCTGAAGGATCATGTGACACTTTAGACTGGAGTAACAGGTGATGAAATTTTAGCTTTGCATCACAGGAAAAAAATATATTTAAGTATATATAAAAAAACAGTTATTTGATATTATAATAACATTTTGCAATATTACTGTTTTTTTCTGTATTTCTGATAAAGTAAATGCAGCCTTGATGAGCGTAAGAGACTTCTTTGAAAAACATTACAAGTCTTACTGATCCCAAACTTTTGAGCGGCAGCGTACATGTTTCTGCGTGACTCCACTTCCTGTGGAATTTTTTTTCTGCGACTAATAAAATTTGTCGACCAAGCGTCTTCTCGTTGACTAATGGTTAGTTGACTATTAGGGTGCAGCCCTATTAGAATGTGATGCACACTACTATTCAAAACTGATTAAAAGTTACAGTAAAGACATTTAAAATGCTACAAAAATGTGCTGTTCTTTTGAAATTTCCATTCATTAAAGGAATCCTGTAGCCTGGCTATCACCAGACCACGTTATGACTTCGTCATGATTCGTGGTCTGGGAACCACATGTTCATTTTCTCGTATTTGAGGCGTGGTTTACGAATGCCCAGAGCCGTTTATTGGGCGATACGAATGTCTATCAAATGCGCTTGTGCGTAGCTCATAGCCAATCGTTTCAATTATCCCGGATGACGTATGTAGAGCGAACGCCAAAAGTTGCTCTTTTTTCAAAATAAACTTGCGTTCTAATGTCATTTGTCGCGTCGGGTCGCGCCGCTCGCGTCCAGTGTAGACACGAAAGATAACCAAAGAGTATAGAAGTACCACTCTTTGAGATAACTTTGCGTCTGCTGCCATGCTGGATCCTTCGGTGAGTCGCATAGAAGGCGTCATCGTCTTGCTGCTCCCTCCCCGTTCTGTGATTGGTTCCCTATCTTAGGTGAAAATTAGGTCCATGGTTTCCAGACTGACTAGAAGCGTGAATAAAATCGCGCTGCGCAAGGCAGTATGGGGACACCCAGGCTAGGAATCCTGAAAAAAAAAAAAAAAATGTTTCACAGTTTCTAAAAACATATTAAAGGAACACTCCACTTTTTTTGGAAATAGGCTCATTCTCCAACTCCCCCCGAGTTAATAAGTTGAGTTTTACCGTTTTGAAATCCATTCAGCTGTTCTCCTGTTCTGGCGATATCACTTTTAGCATAGCTTAGCATAGATCATTGAATCCTATTAGACCAATAGCATCACGTTCAAAAATGACCAACGAGTTTCGATATTTGTCCTATTTAAAACTTGACTCTTCTGTAGTTATATCGTGTACTAAGACCGGTGGGAATGCAAAGCGTCAAATTTCTAGGCTGATAAGATTAGGAACTACACTCCCATTCCGGCGTAATAGTCAAGGAAGTTTGTTGCCGTAATAAGGCTGAAGCAGGAGCAGTAATACCACGCAGCACATGTGCAAATGCTAAACTAGCTGGGAACTCATTTCTTATAATACTCCGCCTGCTTCGGCCATATTATAGCAGCAAACTTCCTTGACTATTACGCCGGAATGGGAGTGTAGTTCATAATCTTATCAGCCTAGAAACTCGCAGCTTTGCATTTCCACCGGTCTTAGTACACGATATAACTACAGAAGAGTCAAGTTTTAAATACAACAAATATGGAAACTCGTGGGGGGGGGAGTTGGAGAATGAGCCTATTTCCAAAAAAAGTGGAGTGTTCCTTTAATCACCACATCTGTGTCACATTGATAATAATTAAAAAAAAATTTAATGATTTCTGAGGGATTATGTGACCCTGAAGAATGGAGTAAATTCCACAAAAAAATTCAGCTTTGCCATAAGAAATTTAATTTTAAAATGTGTTAATATAAAAAACTATTTTTACATTGTAATAATATTTTACAATATTTTAAATAATATATAAAATGTCTTTTTATAACAATTTAATATGAATAACTCAATAGCTGTTTTAATCCCATTCATTTTCTTTTCTTAAATCTTAGGTGGACGAATCTCTCACAGCTTCATCCCCAGTTTGCGGAATCATAATACCACCAATGCAGTGAGTTTTAACTGTTCTGTACTTGTAAACTGCTCAGTTGAGCTCATTTTAGCTTAAATGTTTGTTAAAGATGGTTTGCTGTCACCTAGTCAGAGAATTGTTCTTGCTTCCAGCAGAATGGACCAGTTGGTACCAACCTTTCTCTGCTGTCACGAAACCCTCTGGCTGCCACACATGAGTTCAGACAGGCCTGCAATGCTTGTTACAGTCGCATAGGTACTGTACCTCTTAACTGTGTGACATGCAAAATAAGATGCATATCAGAACTATTTCTAAACATATTCTTCCTGTCTGAAAGAAGTTATTTTTTATTTTTTTCTAAATTAGGGCCACGGGTCATGGACTACCATTATCAACCTGATGCAGCGCATCGCTGTAAGAGGGATGTGCTGCTCTGTCGCCTCAAATCTTCAGATGACCCCACCTGGAAGAGGGTGCGACCCCGTCCTGCTCGGAATAACTTCCTTGGGGCGTTTGTTCTCTGCAAAGGTATGGCTCAGTATTTATTGAAGAATTATGGTAATTATGTACGGAATAGATGTGTTAAGAGTTAGATGTCTTATCAGTCAGCTAGAGTACTAATAATTCACTTGTTTTCTCGCATATGCATCGATCTTGAAATATGAATTTTTCAGTTTGTTTCGCCAAAAATAACTTTAAAATTATAAAAATAGTTTGGAAGGATTAGATCAGTTCTAGAATAAAAAATTTCCTGATAATTTACTCTTTGTCATCCAAGATGTTCATGCCTTCCTTTATTTAGTCAAACAGATATTAGGGTTTTTGAGGGAAAACATTCCAGGATTTTTCTCCATATAGTGGACTTCAGTGGAGACCAATGGGTTGATGGTCCAAATTGCAGTTTTAGTTGAAGTCTCAAAGGGCTCTACATGATCCCAGCCAAAGAAATAAGGGTCTTGACTTATCGTTTCGCTAAATATTTTCTAAAAAAAATAAAATAAAAAAAAAGCACAATTTATTTTTTTTAACCACAAATGCTTGTCTTGCAATAGCTCGACCTCACACATAATTATGCATGCTGCATTAAAACTGCAATTTGAACTTTAAACCTGTTGAAGTCTAGCCTGGCTAACGCCAAACCATGCCATGACAACGTCATGATTCATGGTCTGAGAACCACATGTTCATTTTCTCATATTTGAGGCGTGGTTTATGCCCAGAGCCGTTTATTGGGCGCTACGAATGTCTATCAAATGCGCCTGTGCGTAGCTCATAGCCAATCGTTTCAATTATACCGGATGACGTATGTAGAACTTGCGTTCTAAACTACTTAGAACACTGTCTAACACCGTGTCTACACCTGACGCGAGCAGCGCGGTGCGACGCGACAAAATACAATAGAACCTATTATGGTGTCTACACTGGATGCGGGGCGGCACGGCGTGACACGGCAAATCCCCGACAGCAATCTGCTGCCGCGTTCTATTAATGACGTGCTCACACAAAGTGATTTGCAACGGTCGCTTTGTTGCGTCCAGTGTAGACAGACTTTAGCTGTTGCGGCGCGGTGTAAGGCTGCATCGAAAGATAACTTTGGTCCATGGTTTCCAGGCTGCCTAGCAGCGTTAAGAAAATCTCGTTGCGCGCAAGGCAGCATGGGGAAACCCAGGCTAGTTGAAGTTGGCTAGAAAAATCCTGGAAGATTTTTCTCAAAAACTTCATTTCTTTTTTGACTGAAGAAAGAAAGACTTAAACATCTTGAATGACATAGGGGTGAGTTAATCAGGAATTTTTTATTCTGGAAGTGAACTAATCCTTTTGTGTTTCAGTAAAGTATTGTTCAATATTTAAAAATATATAAATAATAAACTGCTGTCACGCACAAATGAATATAGCCATAGTGTGGCATAATTCAAGTCCTGACAGCTCTCCCTCATAGACATGTGCCGCACTCTAATCTTTTATCTTTTCACTGGATTGTGCTTGCTTTTTCCGTTCTATCAGTAACTCTCATTGATGTTTTCAGAGTAGCTTTACAGGCATTTTATATTTAATCTTTCCTCAGGCCTGTTACTGGCTATCACATGAGCAGATGACAACTTTTTCATAATAGCGCTGTGTGTGGCCACTGCTACTAAAACATAAAATGCTTTCATATTATAAGTACTGCAGTTTTATTGGTATAATTGTTTATATGGGGGGGCAAAAGACATTTAAGGGGTCTTGGGATATGGGGGAAAAACTGGGAAAATAATTGTCATATCCAGAATCATTTTTTTTTATGTGACCCTGGACCACAAAACCAGTCATAAGGGGCAGTTGTTTGAAATTGAGATTCGTTGATGTATGGTTTGTTAGGATAGGACATATTTAGCCTAGATGCAACTATTTGAAAATGTGGACTCTTGAGTGTGCAAAAAAAAAAAAATCGCCTTTAAAGTTGTCCAAATTAAGTTCTTAGCAATGCATATTACTAATCAAAAGTTACATTTTGATATGTTAACCTTAGGAAATTTGCAAAATATCTTCATGGAACATAAACTTATATTATATCCTAATGATTTTTGGAATAAAAGAAAAATCTATCATTTTGACCCATACAGTGTATTGTTGGCTATTGCTACGAATATACCCGTGCTACTTATGACTGGTTTTGTGGTCCAATCTAGAATTTAATTTAATTTTATTGTGATTATCGCATTAAATCAAATTATTTTGAATTTGTACAATCAAAATTGGCAAGTCAAAAAGCTCTGAATTGTGAAATCAGTCAATTTGCTAAAAACTTCCTGACAATTTACTCACTCCCATGTGATCCAAGATGTTCATGTCTTTGTCTTCAGTTGCAAAGAAATTAATGTTTTTGAGGAAAACATTCCAGGATTTTTCTCCATATAGTGGACTTCAGTGGTGGCCTACAGGTTGAAGGTCCAAATTGCAGTTTCAAAGGCCTCTACATGATCCTAACCTTGCGTGACTTTTCCAACATGATTACGTAATGCGTGAAGATTTATTTATTTTTTTTTATTTATTTTTTTTTTTTAGTAAATGATTGATCCTTTTGCTAGATAAGACCCTTATTCCTCCACTGGGACAACGTGGAGCCCTTTGAAGGTGCATTGAAACTGCAGTTTGGACTTTCAACCCGTTGCCTTCCATGTAGTGAAGTCCACTACATGGAGAAAAATCCTGGAATGTTTTCCTCAAAAGCCTTAAATTTATAGTTTGATAATGGTTTCATTTAATAATTAAGCCCATTGATCAATTTGTCTTTGCAGAGGTACAAGAGCGTCAGGAGTGCCAGTATGGTGAAAACTGCACTTTTGCCTATTGTCAGGAGGAGATCGATGTTTGGACTCAAGAAAGGAAGGGAGCTCTGAGTCGTGAGCTTCTGTTTGACCCTCTGGGCACCAACGAACGACGGGCCCTCAGTGTCACCCGTCTCCTTCAGCTCCATATGGGCATGTTTATGTTCCTCTGTGAGGTAATGTGCACCTTCATATTTAATGCCTGTCTCACAGCTAGAAATGTTACATTCTTGTTTTGATATGTTGTCTAAGTGGTTATTTTGGCCTCTGGCTTCCTGTAGGAATGTTTTGACAGTAAGCCTCGTATCATTAGCAAGCGAAGCAAGGAGAATCTCGCTGTGTGTTCCAACCTCACTGCACGACATCCCTTTGATGATAACAAGTGAGTCTTTTTATCCCTTGCTGTATTGAGACTTGGATCACTTAAATGATTTCGCAGCACTCAAGTAGCCATCGCATCATATCCCTTCTTATATGTTTGTGTCTAACCGGACAGGTGCCTGGTGCATGTGGTTCGCTCAGCAAACGTGCGCTACAGTAAAGTACGCCCTCTTCACCCGCTCTGCCAGTTTGACGTGTGCCGCCATGAGGTGCGATATGGCTGCCAGCGGGAGGACAGTTGCTCCTTTGCACATTCAGTCATAGAACTCAAGTGTTGGGTGCTTCAGCAGGACACAGGTACATAAGACATGCTATAATAATGTTTGCATGAATGCACACTGCAGTTTGTTTTGCATTATAATCTTTAAAGGGATAGTTTACTCAAAAATGAAGATTCTGTCATTACTCACCCTCATGTCGTTCCAAACCCGTAAGACCTTTGTTCATCTTCGGGAACACAAATTAAGATATTTTTTTTATAAAATCCGAGAGGTTTTTCGCATTCTTTCATTGCATGATTCAGTTAAAATGCATTTAGAATAATCACATAATTCAAGATATGGGGACAGAAAATATATATATTTATATCATTTCATATAGTTAAAGGAGAAGTTCACTTCCAGAACAAAACTTTACAAATAATTTACTCACCCTCTTGTCTTTCAAGATGTTCATGTCTTTCTTTCTTCAGTCAATAAGAAATTGTTTGAGGAAAACATTTCAGGATTTCTCTCCATATAGTGGACTTCTGTGGTGCCTGCAAGTTTGAACTTCCAAAATGCAGCTTCAATACAGCTTCAAAGAGCTCTAAACAATCCCAGCTGAGGAAGAAGGGTCTTATCTAGTAAAACAATTGGTAATTTTCTTAACAAACTGACAATTTAAATACTTTTTAAACTCAAATGATTGTCTTTTCTGGCTCTGCGTGAACTTTTTTTCCCGACTTCAAAATCGTCCTACATTGCTGCAGAAGTACCGGCCCAGTGTTTACAAAGTGCAAAGATGATCCAAACACCCTTTACAAAAAAAGGTAAAACATTGATGTAGGACGATTTTGAAGTTGGAGAAGAAAATGAGATGGGAGTTTTTTTGACATACCCTAACTGTCTTGAACCGGATCACACAGAGTTCACATAGAGAGTTCACATTTTTTAGAAAATGACAGATTGTTTTGCTAGATAAGACCCTTCTTCCTCAGCTGGGATCATTTATAGCCCTTTGAAGCTGCATTGAAACTGCATTTTGGAAGTTTAAACTCGCTGGGCACGATTGAAGTCCAGTATATGGAGAGAAATCCTGAAATGTTCTTCTCAAAAAACATAATTTCTTATCGACTGAAGAAAGAAAGACATGAACGTGTTGGATGATTCATGCTGGGTACTCTAGTGAGCATGCAGCGAAGACTGACACAGAAGAGAAGAAATTGTTGAATGAAGTCATTATTTTTGCACACAAAGTATTCTTGTAGCTTTATAAAATTACAGTTGAATCACTGATGTCACATGGACTATTTTAGCAATGTTCTTACTGCTTTTTTCTGGGCCTTGAACTTGGTAGTTGCATTGCTGTCTAGCACGGTCAGAAAGCTCTTGAATTTCATCAAAAATATCTTAATTTGTGTTCTGAAGATGAACATAGGTTTAGTCTTACAGGTTTGTAATAATATGAAGGTGAGTAATTAATGACAGAATTTAAAAAAATCATCTTGACCTCAAATGTTTAAACAGTAGTGTAGGGCGTTACTGTCACTTTTGTGCAATTGTTTTGCCCTGTGCTCTGGTTCATTACTGTTACCATCGGTTACTCTTTAAAAACTGTTTTTGTTTGTGCTTATGTGTTGGGTCAGGTATTACCCATGAGGAGATGGTGCAGGAGTCTAAGAGACACTGGCACAGATTGGAACAGAATGCACAGCGTCAGAAGGTGAGGCTGAAAAACAACACTGTGCTGTCTCACAAATACTCATCTTTGTTGCAGTCTTGTCTTTGTATTTGATTGCTCCTGCAGCATATTAAATGTTAAGTCTTTCTTTTTTCACCCACCATCTTTAGCCCATGCTCGGGCCCCACCAGCCAAGCGGGAGCAGCAGTAACAGCAGTGCTGTCAGCAGTAGTTCTGTTGTCTCTGGAGGAGTTGTCAGTGGAGGAGGAGACGGCATCGGAGGTGGAAGCACAGGAGGAGGTGGAGGAGGACTTGTGGGATGCGGTCGAGGGCGTGGCTTGAATCTAAAAATGAAGTTTGTGTGCGGACAGTGTTGGAGGGAGGGCCAGGTCAACGAGCCAGACAAGTCCCTGAAGTATTGCACTGCCAAAGCCAGGCACAGGTTAGCTTCCCTTATTTAAGCAGGCATCATCTTACCACCAGGATGGACAGTATGTGCTCATTAAAAATTAACGTACCATTAATGTTTACTGGAACCGTTGTAATGTGACTGCTTTTATTGGACACAGTAGACAGCAGCTTTGCCTGAGGTCAATAATAATGGTATTTGGTGTAATATCCGGTGGAATTATGGTATAATGCTTCTTTCTTCTTTCCAGCTGGACAAAAGAGCGCAGGGTGTTGCTAGTGAAATCGTTTGAGAAGAAAAAGTGGGTGGTAGTGCGACCGCTGCCTTTTTCCCGTACCTACCCCCAACAATATGATGTAAGTCAGCCCTTTGTTGATTAAATTATTGTGACAGCAAACAGAAACTGTTTTCTGAGGTTCTTCAGACAAGCAGGTTTTAGTGTTGACACTGAGCAGCGGTGCTGTTTTCATGATCTGTTAAACATCACGCAATAGTGTAATATTTATGGTGATGGAAGTTATGGCTGTGGTTAATTATGAAGAAATACAGTTTCTTGTCTAAAGTTTCTATTAATAACAATTCAGCATATTATGTTGATCATTCTTTTCGGAAAGATGACAGGTTGAATACATATTTCCAGTAAATATATTAATATTATTGTAACTACTAGGGCTTGGCATTAGTACAGATTTCACAATTTGATTCTGATTCACAAAATATTGACAATTAGATTTCATGAGTTTTATGCAAACAAACATTAAATAATTAAGACATCACTAACAGGCAAAGATAAATTTAAAGGGACAGTTCACCCAAAAATGTAAGTTCTGTCATTACTCAACCTCTTGTAGTTCCAAACCCAAAAGACCTTTGTTCATCTTCAGAACACAAATTAAGATATTTTTGATGAAATCGAAGAGCTTTCTGACTCTTCATAGACAGCAACGCAACTACTATGTTCAAGACATAGAAAGGTAGTCTATGTGACATCAGCGGTTCAACCGTAATTTTAATGAAGGTACGAGAACTATTTTTGTGCCCAAAGATAATAAAAATAGCGACTTTATTCAACAGTTTCTTCTTTTCTTTGTAAGTCTCTGCCGTGTTCACAGGAGTACCACAATGTATGCTTGTTGCTGCTGACACAGGAGCAGGCTTTTTTTTTCTTTTCATTGTCAATTTCAGGATAAAATTGACAATTTCAACGCTGAGACATTTTCTTATAAAAAAGTAAGAAATCAAAACCTTTTGAGGTTAATGGATGACAGGCAGCCTTAAAATAATGTTTAGTGAAAATGTACAATTTTAGATGTATCATGAACCACCAAAAAGGCCACATCTTTAATGGTTCAGAAAGTGGAAACATTGCAGCCTCCCACACAGAGCTTTTTGGTCATTTTTAGTTCAATTTTAATGACACTGATTGTAAAAACATCTTTCGCGAGGGCTTTTGGACAGTGTTGCCAAGTCTGTGCTTTCCCCCGGAATTGGGCTACTTTAACACTGTTGCCGTGTGATATTTAGTCCCACCCCAAAACACAATTTTTACTGGGGCAATCCCCACCGAAACATGATGAGTTTTGTTATGAAAACCTGGAATCTGTGGCTTTAAACCAGAAAGAGTTGCCAGCAAACATAGTTCAAACTGTAAAAAGTTTAAATGTTTAGTTCACAAACAAAGGTTGTTTCCCATTTAATATGACTTTTAAATAAAATGGAAATTTTATTTAAATGTGGGGTGGTACGTGTGTGGCAAAACCTCTATGCATCTTTGGCTCATACGTTTTTGCATTTTTTTGACTATCTGTTTGTTTGCAGATGTGTGTTCATGTCATGAAACAGAAGAAGTGCCACTATATTGGGAACTGTTCTTTTGCACACAGTTTGGAGGAGCGAGATGTGTGGACCTACATGAAAAACAACAGCTGTGAGAATCCATTCTCTTAATTTCAACTGAATGATTTATAGCTTTTTCTTATATGCATTTTTTTGTGGGTGTGACTCAGTCATGTTTCCTTGATCCATTAATGCGTTTTAATACAAGCTGTGTATCTCTCTTTGCTCTCTAAGTGAGAGACATGCAGCAGATGTACGAGATGTGGCTTTCTTTGACCAATCAGAACCGGCGTGCAGACGGCACCTTAATGACTCCACCCCCAGAGGAAAAACAGATCGCCATGCCAACTGACTATTCTGAGTCAATGGTGGGTGGCTGCGGAAGAAAATTAATTGTTTGTGTGGTTAAAAGGTAGCCTGGAAAAATCCAGACCCTAATCTATTAAGATTATGGGTCTGGGATCGAGCAATGAAAACCTCCTAACTCGAGGGGCGGCACCAAGCATGCATTTGAAACTCTTAACTGCACGCAATTGGATAACGCCACGACCAATCACAACAATACACGCTTAGCTACCAGCAGAGCTAAATGATGTTTCATTAACAAAGTTCGGGAGAAGTGCGTCAGATGCTTAGCGTAAACATCACAAGTCAATCAGCGCCATAGGTTTAAATACAGCTGACTCACCTCAATTCACTCGATGGTTTATCAGCAAACCTCCACTACCCCATCTCATCACTCCGAGTTCTCACTACTCCTATTGGGGGGTAATGTATTCTGGGTTCGGGCCACTCCCGAGCTCGGAGCCCTTCACCGGACAGCACGCCAAACATGCACTACTATTCTCCGGCTAATTATATGTAAGCGTGAACTCGTGAACTGATAGATTAAACTCTTGCCGTATCCAGTCGGCAAAACAGCAAAAACGTCCTTCTTGCAGAGGAACGATTCGAGTTTTCGGTTTTCTGTTCCTCTTTTATATGAAAAGCCAAGTCTAACTCGTTCATTGTAGCGGCCAAAGCCGTTTCAAACAACTTGTTGTTCATCTGTAGCGACAGCGATCTTTCAAAGTTTACTATATGATTCGGACGTCGCAGTGCTGTCATCATCAGTTTAGCTCGCCTCTGGCCCGCCTACATCAGATACACCGATTTGATTGGTTCCCACAATTGCTTACGTATTGCAGTAACCTGCATCATTGCTCGATGCCAGAGTGTCTTGCAGAGACAATTCAAATTGTGCTCTCGCGAGACCTCTGGATTTCCAGGGTGGTTAAAAGGTTCATTTACCCAAAAATTCTAATTCGCTAACGATTTACTCACCCTCAAGGCATCCTAGGTGTTTATGACTTTCTTCTTTCAGTTAGATCCAAGCTTTATAGTGGTGGTGGGTGTTTCTGTTCAACAGTCCAAAAGCGCATTCACCCATGATAAAAAGTTCTCCACATGGCATTGGAGCCAAGTGGAGCACTTTTTATTATGGATTGATGCACTTTATTGGATTTCTTTTGGACTGCTGAACAGAAACACCCAACCACTGCCACTATAAATTTTGGAAGAGCCAGGATAATTTTTTAATATAACTCAGATTGGATTCGACTGAAAGAATAAAGTCATATAGATGCCTTGAGGGTAAGTAAATCATGGGCTAATTTTCATTTTTGGGTGAACTAACCCTTTAAAACATTACTCCACTTCCAAAATAAAAATTTCTTGATTATTTAATCACCCCCATGTCATCCAGGATGTTCAATGTCTTTCTTTAGTCGCAAAGAAATAGTTTTTTGAGGAATACATTCTAGGATTTTTCTCCATATAGTGGACTTCAATGGTGCTTAACAGATTGAATGTTAAAAATGCAGTTTCAGTGCAGCTTGGAAGGGCTCTACACGATCCCAGCCGAAGAATAGAGGTCTTATCTAGCGAAACAATTGGTTATATTCTAAAAAATCAAATGCTCAGCTTGTCTTGTGATGCGCATGCGTACTCTGTGCGCTCCGGTTCAATACAGTAAGGGTATGTCAGAAAACTCCCATCTAATTTTCTCCTCCAACTTCAAAATCATCCTGCATCGCTGCAAAGGTACTGACCCAGTGAACATGCAATGAGGGTCAAACACCCTTTTTTTTTTTTTTTCAAAAAAGGTAAAACAGCGATGTCAGGTGATTTTGAAGTTGGAAGAGAGAATGAGGTTTTTTTTTTTTTTTTTTTTTTAAATACCCTAACTGTTTTTAACTGGAGTGCGCATCGCAGAGCTAGACAAGACGGGCATGTGTGGTTAAAAAGTGTATAAATATATATATATTTTTTTTTTTTTAAAGAAAATGACCAATCGTTTCACTAGATAAGACCCTTATTCTTTGGCTGGGGTCATTTAGGGCCCTTTGCAACTGCATTTTTTGTGCTGAATCTGTTGAGCATTCTTAAAGTCCACTATATAGACCACTGTAATCCGACTGAAGAAAAAAGATGAGAATACTTGAAAGACATGGGAGTAAATGATGAGGACATTTTTATTCTAAAAGTGGGGTAATCCTTTAAGGCTGAAATGGTTGTTGTTTTTGAATTGTGTATATCCATGCTGTGTTTTTACAGGTTGGGCGACGGATGTCTGGCGGCGGAGGGGATCTGTGACCTGGCCCCTGAAATTGTGTGGTTACAGGCGGTCTGGATAAGTCTTCCTGTTCAGATGTCAGCTTCTAAAGGCGCCCTTTCCCACTCTTTCAGTGCCACTCTGGGAAGTACCAGGCTCTACTGCCCTTCAGGGCAGAGCGCCTGACTATAGGACTAACACAGCGATTGTTGCCACATACACACACACACACACACACACACACACACGCTTTTTCACCCATTATCAAACACATTCGCCCACTCACTGGCCTGACACTTCATGTAGTGTCATGTGAGTGAACACTGGTACTTTCACAGCTAACTCAAGTAAGGGCGGTTTGTTTTTACGTTCCCCAAACAGATTTCTGAGGAGTTCCCACAGTGCTTTTTAAACTGAAAAAACAAAACAGACTGGCTCCCCCCGTAATCAAATCAAAGCACCTGTCATGAAGGCCACTCATGTTTCAACCATGTGGCTTCAGTTACAAAAAGGTGCTTAACTCTGTTTTCCTGCCATATTGGTAGAAGAGTTTGAATGTACAGCCAAAAGTGTCCATTTACAAGAAATTTGAGATTTGTTCAGATGACGAATGTATTTGATACACCACGGCAATTAATAATGGACTAAGTAAAAGCCACCCTAACTTGCATAATGCCAGTCACAGATCTTGCACTGACATGCACTCTCATTCTTTTCCTTTTGCACTGAGTGACAGTTTGGCAGTGCTTGATAAAGAGGATAGAATGCACACATGGGCTGTTCGCAGCTTTCTATTTGGATTGAAAGTACACTTTGTATTATTTTCTTTTTTTCTTTGAGTGATTGGCGATTGGAATATGCTTCCGTGTTTGTTCATTCAAGCTATTAGATTGGGATTTGAAGATTTGCGTAACTTGTAACACCCATTAACATGCTACTAGGAGACTTGTTCGCCACACAACGCGGGCCAGTGCTCATTAGTTAAATGTACCGTTTATTGATTTCGTATTAAGAGCATGAACGGAGACGCATTACAAGGCAAAAGAGCTGTACTTGCCCTGCCTATGTGTAGTTATATTCATAATATACTGTCAAGACATGCAGTGCTACCCTTAGTATGCCTTGTCCTTACTTTAAGTGGACAAGATATATATATATAAATATATACACAAACACACACACACACACACACAACACAAATATATCGACTATATTGGCATACTACTAATGATTATTGATAACTTAGCAGTTAAGCTTAATTAAGTATAACCTTACCTTGTATTGATTACATAGAACTTCTTGTTATTGAGCTATGCTATATGACATGTATTGCTGATTAGATGGTTAGTGATTTTTTTTTTCTTATGAGCCATTCCAGAAGTGTCCGATCCGTGAGGATTAGATGAGAATTTGTTGCCACAAACTGCCTATAAGTGATATGGTAATTGAAGCACCCTGAGGTAGTTTGTTATAGAAAATTGCGATAAATTTCAGGGTTTAAATGACATGTGAAGGAGCAGATTTGGCTTGGTAACATATTCCAGTTTGTATGGAGATTGAGAGGGACGTTCTGGAGTGACCTAGTACGCTTTACCGAGGGATCATATTATTACTACTGCTATTATTATGATGATGACAGTGATGATAATGATTGCCATTATGACTACTTCTATCTTCCTATATGCTATTGATATATGTATATGTTAATTGCTATGTATAACACTTAAAATATATGTATCCATGTATGAATATAATACTTAACAGTGAATTATGTCTATGTATGCTTAGTGAGCTGTCCGGAATAGAGGAATTGCGATCCTAGGTTAGTTACCTTAGTTTCTTTGAACCTAAACACAATGGAAAGCAAGTGACACCGTTAACGTTAGGAGTGTCATGCTTTTGTAATTGTGTTTAAGTTAATTTTCTGAAACCTAGGATATCTTAAGAGGATTGGTTGTAGTGACTTTATGCCTTAGCAAATTCCCTCTACACCATGATTGAGTTTTGATTTGAGTGCTATACTGTGATGGACCACGAAGCATACATGGATATTTATGTTTGTCTGCATAGCGCCTTATACAATACATTTATATACAATTATAAATACCTTAACAAATAATCCTACTCTTTCAGTATAATGATATATATATATATACACATCGTTAGACAACTTGTTTAAAGAAATAGGGGAGGGAAGTGTATCGTAAATGTTCTCTGGTTGACAATGGAGACTGGTTTTGCACATCTTAGATATGGTAGAGCTAAGGTAGCATGCATAACCGTTGAGAACACAACCTGAGAGCGGAGAAGCTCAGTAAACAGTCTCTGTTGTTCAAACATGGGATGGAGTTTGCAATCATTCATATTCATATCAAAGGGTTAGTACTGCTGGCCATTGACTGTCTGAAGGCTGCAGTAATGGTCATTTACTCACCATCATCCTCATTCTCCATTTGAGTTTATTTTATTGCAGAACTGGAATGTTCTGGGCTCTCTGGACATTGAAAAACCTAGAAAGATTGCCCGTTTTAAAATGACCTTTGTGTTGCACACTTTCTAGATGAAGTGTAAAGCAGAAATACATTTGTCGTAATTCATGTTCAGCCTGAAAAGACAATGTTGGATTATATCGGTTGAGATGTTTCCGTTGAGATGGGTTTATTTTTCACCTGCTTAGATAACCAGTAAAAAAATCAGGGTTTTGAAAAAAAATGAAAAGGAAAACAACAATGCCTCTTTTTGTACTGTATTTTTACATTTGTTTGTTTTGTTTCTCCTTTTTCTCCCTGGTTGGAAGTGAAACATTGATCACAGTGGACCAAATCTCATGAAAGTGTTTAACAATAAATAGACTGTTTTAGAAAATGTGTCTGATTTTATTGGTTTCGACTTAGACAACCAGTCAAAAGTTTGTGAACAGTAAGGTTTTTAATGTTTCCTCTGCTCACCTGCATTTATTTGATCTGAAGTACAGCTAAAATATTTTTACTATTTAAAACAACTCTTTTTTTTCTCTTTTTTTTTTAAATTTGAATATATTGTAAAATGTAATTTATTCCTGTGATTTCAAAACTGAATTTTTATCATCACTCCAGTCACATGATCCTTCTGAAATCATTCTTATATTCTGATTTGCTGCTCAAAAAACAGTTGAAAATAGCAGAGTACAATTTTTTTTGATGAATAGAAAGTAAATCATAACATAATTTATTTTAATCTTTTGTGACATTATAAATATCTTTATTGTCACTTTTGATCAATTTAAAGCATCCTGCTAAACCAAAGTAATTTAAATAATTTTATAATTAAAAAAATCAAAATAAAAAAATTATACTGACTCCATGCTTTTGAATGGTATTTACAAAAGCTTTTTAATTCAGATAAATGCTGATCTTTGGATCTTTCTATTAATCAAAGAATGCTCAAAAAATGTAGGCTACTTAATTATTTTAAAATGCTACTACTACAAATATTAAAACATTGTCTTGAACAGCAAATTAGCATATTCGTATGATTTCTGAAAGATCATATGACACTGAAGACTGGAGAAATTATGCTGAAAATGTAGGTTTGATCAAAGGAATAAATTATATTTTAAAATATATTCAATTAGAAAGCAGTTGTTTTAAATAGTAAAAATATTTTAAAATTGTACGTCTTTAAATTAAATAAATGCAGGCATGGTAAGCAGAAGAAATTTCTTTAAAAAAAATGTAAAAATCTTGACTTGTGTATATTTTTATCCTATCAAATGCTCTCTATTAAGACAAGTCACCTCCCTCAAAACCTGACTAGCATGTAGACTACTACATATAGTATGCTTGGAGACATGCTGATACTTAACACCTGCATACATGAAGAATGCAGTTCGTCAAGTCAGTCGTCCTGAATAAAGGACATTTAATCTGTTATTCCTAAATCCTACACCGAAATTTAATTACTTTATTACGCTTCTACAGAAGTGAAATACTATCATATTTTAAAAACACGACTTACTGGCTAGAAAGTGAACGATACTGATAACGCAGCTGAACTGAATTTCTGCCCCCACTTTCATAACACTGACACGCAATGTTTTAGACTTAGATAACTTGTCTTCATTCCTATTGGCTCGCGGAGTGAATACATACACCTAGAATGACCAATAAACTACCGCGCCTCATTGAATATTAAACAACAGACGCACTGGAACGACGTTCATTGGTCAAAATCTTCATCCCTGTGGAAAAAGACAATTTGAGGCGGGACTAGTTAAGTAACTTCGTGGATACGACAAACCTTGTGACCGCAATAAAAAGTTTCAGAATTCCTAGTGGCGCGTCAAATTACTCTTTATGTGAGAAACAGTTTGATTTAGGGAAGCGTCTCTTGGAACCAGCTTTTTCCCAGGTGTTGAGAAACTGACACACTGTTTCGAGATGTCTTTAGAAATTCCGGAAATATTCAAATCCCTGCTTGAATATCCCTTCTCTGTCCCTTCGATTGATGACAACGGTAAGCATTTTTACTATTGGCTCAATAGAGGTCAATTGAAATATAGCAGTGTTACATGAATTCCCACTATAGAGTCTGCAACTGACAAAAACGTGAAGCTTCAGGTTTGTAACGTTACTTTTGACATTAGATACTACGTCATGCATTAAGTAGATCGCACATACGTAGTGGTACGTACGTTCAAAACAAGACCGAAATTGTATATTTCCAGTTTTTAATGCATTAATAATGCAATTTTTAGATGAACATGAACTTTTTTTCATGATTAATAAGCGTCAGCAGCAAATATTGTTTATTGAGTACATAATACATTAATAAATTACTAAAAGTTGCAAAATAGACTGTTTGCAATTAAAAGGAATAATATTACAGTAAAATTGCATCAAACTGCTTTTCTTCTTCCTATGTAGTGTCTGATCTAATTTATTGATTTAAAATTATCCAATAAAATTATCTTATCTTACTGAATATTGACAGCATGCGTCTTCTGTAAAAATAAATCTGATGCAGAAATGTACAACTTTTAAATTATCACAGTAAGTTATGAATGTATTTAAATGTGAAGACACATATCTTATTAGATGTTAAGGGTATGCAACCGTAAATTTGATGTGCAAATAATACTCAAAAACATGGGCTACCCTGCAACAGCTGTTTGTTTATTTGTATTTCTCAAATGCAATATATAATATAAAGAATGAAACATTAAATATAACCAACTAGCATAAATTGCACGTCACCTGTTAAAACCCCATGGGCGAGATGTTTGCGATCTCATTTTACACGTGAAGCATGCGATGTTTTTTCTCTACCTTTGCTGCTTCCTGATTGGTCTGTATGCAAACTGTGCGTGCCATGACTGCACGTGTGAGGCCATGTGCCAAAACCCGCCGTAGACTGGATTTTGTTACTGGTACAAACAGAGGCGCTTCTCCTGTGAGACACGAGATAATTAGGTGCTATGACGAAGCATATTATTGCTTTTATCCCTGACACCGTTGTGTTATTAGTGCTGATTATATTAAGGCTTAATAAAAGTGGGCTTGTAGGTCACTTGCACTATTAAAGCGAGATATTTGGAATAAATAGATTAGGCATGTGATTTTAAAGTTTTATGCGGTATGTATGCGCACACTTTAAATCTAATTAAGTCCGTGTATTTATATAGGTGTATAGGTGTCGTGGCACGTTTTTAAACACATTTGTGAAAATAAATGCAACCGTTTGGGTCGACCAATGAGGAGTCGTTTTTATGTCAACGACCCTTCAGTTTATTTACGGACACACCTCTGTGCTGTTTAATTATTCATGATGGAGAGCTCAACTAACCTATCCGGATCTAAAAAAACTGTTTTTTTGTAAAGGGGGTGTCGTTTATATTAATATTATGTGAACACTCTTCTCAAGCCAACTGTAAAATCGGGTCAAACACTGAAGTAGAGTCTGAATAGAAAGGTGTCAACCTGCGAGGTCATTTTAGATTTTATTTTTTAGTGCATAAGGCATTGAGGACGATATCTTTTCCTGATTAAACTAGGAATTTTAAGTTAACGTTAGCTTAAAGCTATTGTTACGCGCGGCAAGACAGCCTCGGACAAAATGGACGTGGACAAAATGGTTTCCGTCACAATGGACGCAGGCTCTGATATTCATTCTCCTGCTTTCCCAGTAGTTTTAAAGAAAATCATGGAAATTCCGCCACCGAATCTTCTCGAAGGCGACGACGGTAAGAGCCTCTGCACCAGTCGTGCGCTTATGGCTACGCTGAAGCTTGCGGTCTGTGCTCGCCGTACTGCTAAAATATCGTCGAATGCATTCTGTATGTTGATATAATAACAGACCAGTAAGCTTTTCTGACTCTGTAAACATATAACGTGTTTATTTGTGTTATGTATAACATGGTTCACGGCAACGTATGTCTTGAATTGCCGCAAAACTGGATCGAACTCGTGATGTCCGCTTTGTGAATGAATCGTTTTTTAGCGTCTAAGTTAGTGGAAGCGATTTACGAAAACAATTCGTTGTTTTAGCACTGTTTAATGTACATGCACATTATATTGTGGTTAAAAAATGTTTTTGTATGCTGAATATGACCTGTCGCATATTGAACTGGCACATAATGAATCGTTGAAGTCTTTGCAAGAACCGGTTATTATTCCTGTCACTCGATGAAACAGTCTGGTTCTACCAAGTAACAGAACTTTTAAATCTTATTACACAATTATTACTTATAAAAATGTACCAGTCATATTGTTAAATTCATTTTCTCAGGTGAATTTATTTTGTTGACCCTTCTAGATACTTAAGCAGTCTCATTCTGGTTACTTATGCAGTTTATTACTGTTTTTACATTGCAGAAAATGATAAGGAGAAACTCTTTGAGGATGTGGATACTGGAGGGGTCACTGAAATGGGGCCATCAGCTGCCTTAACACCTGCCATCTGGGAAAAGACCATTCCTTATGATGGCGAAACGTTCCATCTGGAATACATGGATCTGGAGGAGTTCCTCATGGAGAATGGCATTCCTGCCACAGGGGATGAAGATCAGCAAAAGAGTCTTGCAAAAGAAGGCCTACAGCTGCCAACCGAAAAACCATCCGCAACCTCTACAAGCAAGACAGCCCTAGCAATCTCTCTCATGCCAGTCATGGAACTGGATCAGTGTGAAGAGGAAGTGGTCACAATCACGGCATCCAGCCCTAGCTCGACCGACACCAAATCAGGTCAGCAGAGAAAACAGAACACAGTGTACTTTCTGTCACAACACACTTAAATCTATTACACAGTCATGCCGTTTATCGTGAAGATCTGACTCAACAACAATCAAGTGATATTTAAATGAAATGGCAAATTTCATTGTTGAAATTCACTTTTCACCACAGACGAGGCCCGTGTGACGCCAGATCCAATCGATCCAGATGAAATTGAGGTAGAGATCAACTTTGAACCCGATCCCACAGACCTTGTGCTCTCCAGCATACCCGGAGGTGAACTGTTCAACCCTCGCAAACATCGCTTCTCCGAGGAGGAGCTGAAGCCTCAGCCTATGATCAAGAAAGCAAAGAAAGTATTTGTGCCTGAGGAACAGAAGGTAAACACACAATCGCACCTTCATCCGGATTATTAAGCGTAACTTAAATGTATTTTATTTCAGGTTATTCCAAGCGTATTTACTTTAAATTAGTGCTGTTAAATCGATTAATCACATGCAAAAAGTTTGTTTACGTAACATATGTGCTTCTGCTGTAAATACACAAATGTATGTGTGTATATACTAAATAAATAAATAAATACAGCACACACATATATTTTATATAAACACAAACTTATTTTGGATGTGATTAATCATGATTAATCGATTTGACAGCGCTACTTTAAGTGAATGTACTAAAATATACTAAAACTGAAATAAATATAAATGAAAAGCTAATATAATGAGCAAAACACACAATAAAATTACTAGAACGAAAAATAAAATGCAAACTGAAAATAAAAAAATAAAGATACTGAATTAACACCTGAAATATTTCCTCAGTATTGTGTAACATTACACCTGACTTTGATCAAGTAAGCCAAGCCAGCATTTGCGCCTGAGGCCAGAATTTAATTATACAGCTACACCCTAAACATAAAGTCAGAATTTCAGAACACGTGTTATGTAAAAAGAAATGAAACTATTGTAATTTCTAACAACAAACTGCCTTTCTCAAAATGTCATTCCCAAAAGTCATTCCCCTCTATTTCAGGACGACAAATATTGGCAGCGGAGGAAGAAGAATAACATTGCAGCCAAACGTTCACGAGATGCCAGACGGCTAAAAGAGAATCAGATCACAGTACGAGCAGCCTTTCTGGAGCGAGAGAACTCTGCTCTGAGGCAGGAAGTGGCAGAGTTACGCAAGGACTTTGGGCGCTGTAAGAATGTTGTGGCACGCTATGAAACCAAATACGGACCGCTGTAAGGGACAAACGTGCACACAAACGGCAAATAAACCATTATAAAAAGCCCCACTTAAAGTTGATGTGGTGATTAACAACCTTTTCTCTTCTTTTTCAAGTGGACCGGCTGAAGACCTCTAAACAATTATTGATTTATTTGCATTTTTGAAAAGCAATGAATTAATAATGCTATGGAATGAAGAGAAGAAAACAGGAGATAAGTGAATGAGTGATATTCATATTCATAAACAATCTTGTCAGCCACTTTTATCAACATATCCCGTTCATTTTAAGCTTACAATTCATGTATATTCAATAGAGCTTTTTAACTGTTTTTCAACCTGATCTCATGACGAAAACATACCTGTGGGAACTGTTTTGCAAGATGCAAAATACATACCATTTAGTACATATCACTGCAGTTTCCAACAGAAATGAACACTAGAGGCGGTAAAACAGTGAGCACTGCTTTATAATCTTGTAAAAAACACAGTTATGATTATGTTTTGCTTTCCGAAAGTAAGCTTACTCGGTAGTTCATCCTTAGGATGCAAAATCCTTGAGTAAGAATCCTTTGAAAAACATGTCTCAACAGATAACAAATCGAAAAAGAAGGTAAAACGGCATGCTTGCGATTGTGTTTTTACATCACATTTGCTTTTGTAGTGATTGTTCGTTCTTAAACAATCCGTTCATTTTGAACGAATCTTTAATGTGACTCGGAAGAACGAGTCGTCTCGGGGAGTGATTCGTTCAGTCACGCATCTTATAGGTTCAGTACTGGAATTAGTTCACCTGTTTCGAGTCTGTCATGTGATGAACGAACGACTCAAACCTGAAGACTCAGAACTAATCAATCGAGATGAACTTATCAATTCTCTTTCCGGCTCATACTGCATAGGTTAAGCTGAAGTCCCTTTTAAGGCAAGTCATGTCACTCGGTGGCCATCTTTGAAAAGCCTCTCGGGCAGGCAAGTGCGCAGCTCCTATCTCTTTGAATGGGGAAATATCAAATTCTCTAAAACTGTTCCTCAAGAGAATTCCTGGAGAATGAGCCAATTTACAAAAAAAAAGTGGAGTGTTCCTTTAAACCCCTTTTTCTACCTGTCGGTTGGTCGCGCATATCCTGCATGTTTGTAGTTTTTCTACATGTTTATGCGTATTTGTAGTTCTAATCGAATTCTTGTTCACTGCGCAATGTGTTGTGGGCAATATTAGCCATTAGAGTTTGCGTTGATCCGCACTTCGAATTCTGAAGTTAAGTAGTAGACAGACCATCCGGGAAACTTTGGAATACATTTTTTTAAACATACTACGATTTGGGACATTAATTTTATTTTCGAATACTATTTAGGACGGATAGTATGCGAATTGGGATGGAGCAAACGACTGGCTCTTTCATTAAGAAGGCGGGGCTTCACGGTCATAATGAGCGTTGCATTTTCCCCATTCAAAACAATAGGAGTGACATGTCTTGTGTATTCTATAGTCTTTGGTTAAGCTTATGGGTTTGTCACGTGATGAACGAACGACTCAGACCCAAAGACTCGAGAGATGAACTAATCAATTTTCTTTCTGGCTCAAACCACATTAGTTAAGCCAATAAATGAGGCTGTCACGTGATGAACGAACGACTCGAACCCGGACAGATAGGGGTGAGGTCAGCTAAACGGATTAAAGACCCAGATAAACAACGAATTAATCTTTTCTGTTTCTTATAACATTATAGTTTTGTCGTGTTTGTAGTGTGATTAACGTTTGTGTAAGCAGTAGATGTGTTAGGGAAGTAACACGTGGCATTTTAATTATATTTTGCTAAAATAAACGAAATGACTCGAAAAATGATTAGTTCATGTTGCTGAACGAGACTTAAAAGGTCCGAGTCGGTAAAATGATTCGACCTTCCCATCTCTACCATCAGGTAGGTTTAGTGCAGAATGGTACGTTATTTTTAAACGTTATAGCGCCACTTAGTGGACATTTCAAGACTGCGGTGAAATGTAGAAAACAAAACGATTATCTGTTGAACAAAACTAACACTCTTTTAGCGCCACTCGGTGGACATTTCACATCGAATATGTCACGAAACGTTCATGTCTTCTGAAAACGTTCCCACAGGTACGTCTTCGTCATGAGATCAGGTTTGTTTGTTTTTTGTAATGCATCAAGGTAGAATAGGTCCTCCCTCGCCTATTCTTGTTTTATGACAAATTTTATAATAGCCGAGTAGTTTTAGTAAATAATGTACATTGGAAGTCACTGGTCTTTATCGACTTCCATATACTTTCTATCTTCCGTATGTTTATCTTTGACTTATCCAACATTAATTCTAAGAATTCCTTTGGCAAATTTGGTACAATGTACCACAAAGTGGTACATTATATCTGCAACAGTGGAAAATAATGCCATTGTTAAAATACGGGGAGAATGTACCACATTAAAATTTATCATTACAGACAACTGGAGGAAAAAAAAAACTGTAAGCAGGAATTGTATCATGTTTATGTGCTGCAAAAAACGTACATGTTTTGTCTTACTAGAAAAAGTACTGAAAATGTGCTCTGTATATCTGCAAAAACGTATTTAGATAGTGTCTCTCATAATAACTGAGTAGATCTTCTAAAATCATATCTTGTTTACTTCACCATGGTAGTTTGCCCTTTCCAGGGACTCATGGAGGTCAGTTTATGTATAGAAATAACACTGTACATGTGACGGATCTTGTTTATCTGCTTCGAACTTAGAAAATGAAGTGCTGTTATAGGAGTTTTTTTTTTTTCATATGTATTATATGATATATATTTTTTTCAGATATTTTGCAGTGTGAACCGCAACATTCACAGCTCATAGTCAATATGAATCCGTAAGTGTCTTCAGCAAAGCGCACAAGTGTGTTACATATCAGAAACCAAACTCAAACCTCGCTTGCCACTTCCCTGCATTTCAGACACATATTTGTGCATCCTGTCTGTCATTTTGAAACAAATATCATCAGGGAAAGAAAATAAAGGGTCATTTCACAAGGTTTACAAACAGTCAATATCTTGAGCTTTCCGTTCAGTGTTGTGAGGTGGAAGTCTAATTTTACAATACGCACATGTGACCACATTGTCCTTTTTCAGGTCTTCTGTGGAAAGGGAATCTGATATGTAACGTAATCTTGACCAGAGCTAACTTTGATTGAATGCTGAAGAACACGTTTTCTTTAGCTATTACAGAACAACTCCACTTAATCAGGTGTTTAAACTTGACATATTTTGGCCTGTAGGCGCTTTTTAAAAGCGCACATACGGTTGTCATTTCTCCTTGAGCTTCCTTTCTGATGAGTGTGAAATGTGAGATGAGGTACAAGACAATAAGAATAGAGATTGATGGCTCTTCTTTGTTCTGAAAGGAGTAGTGAAAGCATTTCTTCTGTTGAACTAGAAGAAAACTCAGTTGCATATATGACATGCAGTAACAAATCTTTGTTTTGTCCAATTTGAATGTTTTTCTAATTGCTGATGTTCTTTTGGGAGGAGTGAGTTCTCTTTGTAAGTCTTATAACTTTTTTTGACTTGTAAATGTTGTCTTGGTGTCTTCGGATGTTTTGTGTTGTACATATTATTAAAGAAGTCAAAAATGCATCTTTCCTACATGTTGTTTGTAACAGTACAGTGCATTTGATCACAAAATGCTTTGATGCCTCAGAGAATTATGACTAACTGTCTCTCAAGTTTCAGATGAGAGAGGAGCGTTGTATAACACAGACAGATGCCAAAAAAAAAAAAAACTTGCATAACACAAAGAGGGTGAGGGTGGAGCTTAAGAAGGCAGTGTGATATGAAGATATACAGAGCGGACCCAAACAAACTCCCTATTGCATAGTGCTTTTTTTCACTCTGTAGATTTTGTTCACTTTTCAATCATGATTAACTGACATCTACATAGTTATAACTTCTAAAGGATTCTGGCCAGCATATGCCTAGCAAGCCTAAACAAGGCAGATTTCAAGGCAGATATGGCAGATTCTTTTACTTAAATGGGCCGGGGCACACATTTAAAAGCAAATCGGAGCAAATGCAAGCTAAAAATACACATTGAAGCTGATTTGTGTTTATGGGCGATTCTACAAAATCATTTCGAAGTCAGGTTTTTTCCACTTTGTATGTATGCAAATTGTATGATATCCAAGGTAAACATTTCTAGTAATTGTGCAGTTAATTCTCACTTTGTATTTTTTAGAAAGTTTTGAAATATTTGTCCTCTCCTTAAATCACTACCGAAACACAGTAATATGTAATTTAATAAGAAGGGTTAAATTAACCTATTAGGATTTGGCTTACATCAGCCTTGTAAATATGTTTTTCTATTTTATTAAAAGTTTTCAAAAGTAAATCAATAACAATTATAATCTGAACAATATTTTTAAGTGTGATTTATAAGATTTGTTTGCATTTTGAATCCAGTTTTTCTTTGTAAAAGGCATAAAGTTGATCATACTGATTTGAAACTGAAGGATTCATTAGTCTGAATATACTCTGAACCAAAAACTATCATAACATTTTAGTTGATAATTCAGTATACTATATTTTTGACAAAACATCCCATGTTTCGGTAGCGACAGTAATGTTTTGATAGCAACCATATCACATTGCAGAATTTTAATCCACATACTAAAACATACAATAAAATTGCATAACTGTACTAAAATTTTATTTTCCCCCAATAAAGGATCACGTTACCTTTTGTCACTACCGAAATGATGACATGAGTTTTATGGGATAACATCCAAAAAACAAAGATGTCACTACTTAAAACTTCACCAAATGTTTTGATAGTGAAAATTTTAGATACTTGGATACTAGGGGTATAGTTAAATTAGTCTCAACTAATGGACTAAAACAAACACTGTTTTCGGTAGTGACATGAAAATGCAGTTCCAGAAATATATACATTTAAAAAAGCAATAACAATGGAATAAAATAAAATGCTAAAATTATTTCAATATAATTAAAAAATTAAATTAAAAGTTAAAATTTAGGGGTTAGGGTTCAGGACACCCATCTCCCAATTGAAAATACCAACTAAAAGATGATTATATATATATATATATATATATATATATATACACACACACACACACACACACACACACACACACACACACACACACATTAAGCTTACTGATGTTTTATATATTATTGTGGGTTTCAATAGATAATAAAAGGATCTTAGAAAACAAGATCTGAATACTTAAATGCTTTTTAAATGTGTTTTTGGTTGTGGGACAGCAGTTTGTACCAGCTCTGTAGAATGGCACTTACACATATGAACTTGGTGATTGTTCGATGGATTGTCCTAATATGATAATGTGTTTTAAAAAAGGCAATAAAATAATTGTGCTTATACTAGTAAAATCTATATATATTGATGTACTTAGTCTTTCCTTACTGTGATGCTGTGTCCCTGAGAGAAGCCACAAGAGTTATGTCGAATAAAACACCAGATAGTTTATTGTGTAGCAAAAGCACCAATAATATCTATTAAGATTTTATGCAGAATGCTGGACTTAATTATAAATAAGCCAGATTCACAGGTCTCTCATTTTGAAATCTCTATAGTGCACCCAGCTAAGTCCAAAAGTTGATAGACATAAAATATTCATTCTTAGAACCAAATATTGCAGAATATATAAATCAAACAGAACAGAATAATCATTAAAAAACATTTATTGTAACATGTCAGATAACAATGAAAAAATCTTGCATGGAAAAACAACTGTGACAAAGCAAATCCCTCTTCTTGGTTTCTTCACCTCTTCTTGAAGCCGTATTTTTTTCTCTCATAGAAAAGGTCAGTCTTGGAGCTGCCGAGGTTTACGATCTTGGGGCAGCCATCCCTCTGTGTAACAATGAAACAGATAACACTTTAGAAACTTGACACTTCAAAAGCGTGTAAAAGCACATATCATAAGAATATTTGACATTTTATTCAATGAGATAAACAGTAACCCAAATACTGGGAAAAAGGAAAAAAATGTTACTAATAGAAAAAACCTTACTAATAGAGGGTTTTCACGATGTGTCATCAGTCAGCTATACTGGCGGCACTGAATATAAAGATTGCCACTGAACCAAAGTAAACTGCTGATTATTGCTGCTGAAAATGGTCAATTATTGTCATGTTTTGGGCTATACTAAATCAGCTGATCCAGAAAAAACATTTGGAGTACTATATAGACGGCCAAAAGTTATAACAAATCAAGGAGAAGAGTGCAAAAAAACTGAGGAACAAAAAGTGCTTGTAATTGGCCAAGCTGAACCAAGATTTCCGGGGCAAAAATCTTGACAACTTTCATGTTTGTTATTATTTCCAGTCAGGTAGGTGAAATATGAAGCTAATACCCTAATTAATACTGTTCGTACACATCTTTACCATCATCTTTACCAGTATAAATTAGCAAAACAATGTATTCAGTAGTACATCAGTCGTGCAATCAATGCCATTGTTTACATCTGAGTATCTCCAGTATTGCGGTGCATCCGGGTAACTGACCAAACCGTGACATAAGTGCAAACCCTCTATAATTTAGCAGTAGAGCAAATTTACTCACGTCTTTCTCCTGGATGGTGCACTCTTTGCAGTAGTAGGCGTCAGACACTCCAGGACCTCCACAAATGACACAACGGCCTTGATAAGAACCATAGTTGCATTCATCACAAATACGAACTAGTGTGCAAGGCCTGACATAAGAGTCACAGATAACGCATTTGCCATCACCTTAAAAAGAAAACAAACAGACGTTTGTTGGGTTAAGGAGAAAAACATTAAAGAACCATTCTTAGTACAGAATTGTAGCATATATGCATCACATTGGAACTCATAGCTCTGTTTTGAAATGTTTTTTATGGCACTGTTAACTTTCAATTTCTACTGTTTTTGTGCTTCTGTTGGACACTATTTAGTATGCACATACAAGAGTGGTTAATTTTTCTTTAACCAAACATTTGTAAAACAAATGTGAAAACGATTTTTTGACAAACAAACTTCAAACCAATAAAGTCCAAAACTTACATTTTTCACACAGTCTTCCAATAGCTGCAAAGAAAGGAAAGATCAAATTAGTTTTCACGTAATTCACATTTCATCAAACTGAAAAGATACAAATGACAAAACACAGGTTAATAAAATGATGACAATACTACACTCCCAACAACTGAGGACGCTGTAAACAAACCAAACAAGCACGTTTCCATCTTTTGCTACAATACCTAGCCAGTTTTTCTTCAAAATAAATATCTAGTAAAGCCGTTAACTACCACCCAAAGCAATAAATTAATCTCCTCCAACTTTATTATGAATTTGACTATTCATTCATTTGATTTTAGCTCTAGCAAACATTCTCACTGCGTTGTTAGCTATACATTTGTTTGTTAGAAATATATTAAATATATTTGAAACTTAGGTATTAGACTCTGAATATAAATCAAATAAACAGAAACTTTACCAACTCCAGCCTGTTTCCTGCAAAAAATCAAATCTGGGTGATGCTTTGCCATTATAAAAGAACGAACGCACACTGCTAGCGAAACACTAGCGGCGACGCAACGATGACCTCCGAACTTCTTTCTTCTGATGTTTTGGATGGAAGGCTCCGAAGGATCTTACTGCCTCCTACTGGACACAGTAGGTTACAACCTGAGTGTCAAAAGGCTTTTTGTATTAATTTTTTAAGATGGACGAATAAAAACAAAAACAGTTAAAGGGATAGTTCATCCACAAATGAAAATTCTGTCATTAATTACTCACTCTCATCTAATTGCACGTGGAAAGACCCTTGATGTCTATGCAGGGACAGAAAGCTCTCAGATTTCATCAAAAAAATATCTTCATTTGTGTTCTGAAGATGAACGAAGGTCTTACGGGTTTGAAATGACATGAGCGTGAGTAATTAATGACAGAGTTTTCTTTTCTGGGTGAACTATTGCTTTAACTAATGTTAGCGAATAGAACCTTGCTGTAAAGTGTTACTTAATATAATGTTTATGTAATGGGCTGAGAAAATGCCATTGATGAGTTGACTGAAAAAAAAACATTGACCCCCCATATATGTGTGTACATGTGTACATTTTTTTTTATTTTAGTTATAGAACTTTTCTAATTAAGGTAAAACAGTATATCTTTGTGACGTTACACCACCATGCCAATAGATGGCGCATGGAGCGCTCATGAAAGACGCGAGAGATTTACTTCCCCTTGTTCAGCGGGCTCAGTAATAAACTGAACGCCACTGTGGAAAGACGTAACTTCTTTGTCCTCTCGTGTTTTTACAGGTGTGAGAATATTTCGTGAACATGCTAATTTCATTGTATTTGTGCAAACTGAAATGTGTAATACAAAGAGTTTGAATGAGTTTTGAAGTTTATCTAAGAGAAAGAAAGTGTTTTAATTCACTGGGGATTATAAAAAGAGTGAGTTAAATCGTGTTGCATGCCTCACTAACGTTCACTTAGGTTAGAAAATGTTTCATTAGACTGAAATATTACATCTATGACATTTATTGTATGTTTTAAGAATTACGTTTCTCTGTGTTTGTTTTATTCTCGGTTCAGTCGCCATTTTGAGTGTTCAGCACTTGCATTGTTTCAGTGTGCATGTGCATGAGTGAAATGGAATGCCAGAAAATAATTATAGCAAATTAATATTTCAAGTGCAATGAAATCCCTAGTATTTTCTCTGTGAAATCTGGTCTTTTAAGACTTTGCGGTATCTTGATAATTGGTGTTTGCATTTTTGATACTCTTTCAATGTGAACAATGATCATTATTAGAAATGTAACTAAGATTCTCGTTATATATCTATGGATCCTCATATAACCTTATATGTATCTGTATATTTTTTTATAGAAGTATATCTATATTATGATCAAAAGTGTTTGCAAACTTATCAAGTGTACTCATGGATTTGTTTTTTGTATTTCACAGAATCTACACTTTGGGTGTTGTTTTGAAGTGTTAAATATTTTTCATAATTTAAAGAGAATTTATTTCAGTAATAAACTGAACGCCACTGTGGAAAGACGTAACTTCTTTGTCCTCTCGTGTTTTTACAGAATCTACACTTTGGTTTATTCATCGATTCACAGTGCCTAACGCCTGTGTATCCTTTGCTGCTGGCCCAGAATCCCCTAGGTCTGAGGCCGGTAACATTTACTGTAATGGCTGTACATTGAATGAAAATGCTGTTTGTAGCCTATATTATATCAGGATGCGTAGCCTACTGTTGCTTGCTATTGTTAAGCTTCTATGGTAAATGTTAAATATACAAATATAATAGATCGTTTTCAGACAATTGGCCATATTGGCGGCACTAAACGTGAACAATGCCCCTGAACTGAACGAAACATGCATATTTCGTTGATTATTGCTGCAGAAAATGGTCATTAATTGTCATATTTTGAGCTTCACTAATTGGTCCGACCAGGAAAACATTTGGAGTACTATAGACTGCCAAAAGTTATAACAAGTCAAGTAGAAGACTGCAAAAAAAAAAAAGGAACAAAAGGCGTTTGTGGTTGGCCAAACTGAATCAGGATTTCCAGGGCAAGAATCTTGATAACATCTGTGTTTGTTCTTATCATTTCTAGTCAGGTAGGTGAAATATTAGGCTAATATCTTAATTAACACTGCTTGCAAGTTTCTTTACCACCTATTAACTTTAGTTTGTCAAAATATTGTGCCCTTTTCCTGCTTACCAAGCCCTCTATATGATTTAGCAGCTT
Source organism: Garra rufa (assembly GCF_049309525.1). Lineage (NCBI taxonomy): Eukaryota > Metazoa > Chordata > Actinopteri > Cypriniformes > Cyprinidae > Garra > Garra rufa. The sequence goes on from NC_133382.1 coordinate 19,522,322, forward strand.
CCACACATTTTTTTTCATGGTTTAGACAACAAATTAGCAGAACAACAAATTCAGTAGTACATTAACCGTGCAATCCATGCTGTTGTTTACATCTGTGTAACTGACCAAATCGTGACGTAAGTGCAAACCCTCTATAAGTAAGCAAGTTGGCACATAAATATCACAGGGTAAAAAAAATATTGTTAGAAATTTTTTACATTTTTGTAAAAGGTCCTAAATGCAAGAGACAAACACCAAAAGGGAACACCTTTTATTGTATCAAGTCTGATAACAAAGTGGGAAAACTCTTGCTACAAACAAAATCCCTGTTTCTTCATCTTTTCTTGAAGCCATATTTTTCTCTCTCATAGAAAAGGTCAGTCTTGGAGCTGCCGAGGTTCACAATCTTGGGGCAGCCATCCCTCTGTGTAATAATAAAAACAGATCATTTGACATTTTATTCAATATGAGATTAAACAGATGTCCAAGGATTGAAGAAACGAATATAGGATTACAAATCCAGATACTGCGCAATATAGACTTAGCATTGGTTTGTCAAACCGTATTTAAGCAGAGGCAAATATAGAGCAGATTTACTCACGTCTTTCTCTTGGATGGTGCACTCTTTGCAGTAGTAGGCGTCAGATACTCCAGGACCTCCGCAGGTGACACAGCGCCCTTGGTAAGACCCATAGTTGCATTCATCACAAATACGAACTAGTGTGCAAGGCCTGACATAAGAGTCACAGATAACACATCTACCATCACCTTAATAAGAAAACAGACATTTGACAGGTCCCAAGTTAACATCTGCTAGTTTGAACTTTCTATTTGAAGTTTGAGTTTACACATTGTATGTTTTGACTTGTATATAAAGTAGGTGGCACAAGAAGATGGAGCTAATCACTGCAAAGCCATCAGCTGACCAACATATCACCGTGAAACCAGGGTTTACAAAGACAGCTAGAAACGTGGAGGTAATGTTTGAATGTTTAAACTGCTAACCACTCCAAACTCTTAAAGGAGTAGTTCACTTTCAGAACAAAAGATAAAGATTTAGAGATAATGTACACTGTAAAAAGTTTGCTGTAAATTTTACAGTAACTTACTGGCAGCTGGATGCCAGTAAGTTACTGTAAAAATGTTTACAGTATTAATACTGTAAGTGCATTTACAGTACTAAAAGGTCTTTACTGTAATTTCATTTACAGTATTTTTACTGTAATTTCATTTACAGTATTTTTACTGTAATTTCATTTACATTATTTTTACTGTAATTTAATTTACAGTGTTTTTACTGTATCTTCAATTACAGTATTTTTACTGTATTTTCAATTACAGTATCAGTACTATAGAGTTTATTTTCATTTATTTTAAACATTTTTTACCTGTAAAAACAATCCAATTAACCTACAGCACTGTAATTCAAGATTTTTACCACCCCAACCCCATAAAAATCACAATAACTCATAAGCATTAGTTCTGATAATATTCTTTTTAATTGTTGAACATTTTCTTTTTAAAAGTACAGAGACTTTGTATCATGGCAAACATACACATACTGAAAAGCAAAAATAAGTAAGTACAGTACCAGTCATAAGTTTTTGAACACTAAGATTTTTTTAAAGAATTCTCTTCTGCTTACCAAGCCTGCATTAATTTGATCCAAATTTAATTTATTCCTTTGATCAAAGCTGAATTTTCAGCATCATTACTCGTCTTCAGTATCACATGATCCTTCAGAAATCATTCTAGTATGCTGATAAACATTATTTAATTTTTAGATTTTTCAGGATTCTTTGATGAATAGAAAGATATTATTTAGCAAGGATGATTTAAATTGATCAAAAGTGATAATAAAGACATTCATAATGTTTCTATTCTTTCTATTCAACCTTTCTAGAAACCTGAAAAAAAAAATGTATTTTAGCATTATAATAATTTCAGCAACATCATAATAATAGTTTTTGAGCAGAAAATCAAATTATAAGAATGATTTCTGAAGGATCATGTGACTGCAGTAATGATGCTAAAAATTAAGGTTTGATCACAGCAATAAATTACATTTTAAAATATATTCAAAAAGAAAACAGTTATTTTAAATAATAAAAATGGTTCAAAAGTGTACTGTGTTTGCTGTACTTTGGATCAAATGAATGCAGGCTTAGTGAGCAGAAGAGACCTTCTTTAAAAACATTTAAAATCTTACTGTTCAAAAGCTTTGTCTGGTAGTGTAAATAAAATAAAATCATACAGTAAAAATGTGTTTGTGTTGTGTTAAATTTTAGTAGTTTTGAGTCAAAGTTGACAAGCTCTCTGATGAGAAACGGCAGAATGGGATTCAGGCTGATGCTTGTTGTTTGCACCCTCTTTCCAGAAGTCCATCTGATCTGTGACTGTCAATGCATTTGCTGCCACAAAGGTTGACTGTCTGAACAAACCTGCAAGCACAAGAAAAACAGTGTTTAAAGAATTTGCCTCAACTGTCAAACTTGGTGCTGTATGCATTTAAAAAAAAAATGATATACTACATACGAACGCAGTAGTAAGAAAAAAAACTGAAGAAACTTTTTCTTGAAATTTTTTATAAAGAATTTTATGAATGGGTCAGTAAGTCACTGATTCTAGGTGTTTAAAAAAGGTAAATTCATTCAGTAATGAAACACTGCTGTGTGCAGAGATGCACAACATGGCTTTGTTAAGAACCGTTTTTACTAAATGGAGCAAAAAGACAATACTTTCTTCATGATTTAAATCACTTAATATTACATTCTTGTTTATTGAATTTTGTTGCCCTGACACTTAGTAAAGTCTGCCACAGACCATGCTAAATGCTAACCAATCTGTTCATATAAACATTCTAAACGTGTGTTTCCTAGAAAGTCTGTGCATATAATAAGCCTACTATGATTAAAAATCTCTAATTGTTGCTTTACAGTAACAATAATCTAAATTGACAGACGGTAAGATTGCTATTATGAATTTAAAGGTTACAGTAAGTTAAAGATACCTGAAGCAGCTGCATTTTGCTGTTTAAATGCTGGTTTAATAGAAATAATTTTAATGTGCATGCAAACTCAATCTTGATGTGACAAGACATGGTAATAAAAAACATTCCCCGGAAATAAATACCTTTCAAATGTGTACTTTAAATACAATATAACTTGCTTAGGATAAAAGCATCTGAAAAATGCATGAATGTAAATGCAATGTAAAACAAAAATGTTTTGGGTTACCTGATTCTGCATGTCTGTAAAATGGACAGCTGGCTGTATGATGATTCTGCATCTGATGGTCAGCATCCAGTTAGTGCTTGGAGAAATCTCCTGTAACAGACAGTGTCACAACACCCTTTTAGTGTTACTATAGTTTATGATCAGAAAAGACAACTACTGTACAGTAATAAAATCTACATTTTTAATAAAATAAACATTTATAATATTTATTAGCAAAACTTGTTATATTAATATATTGCTAGCCCGTTACTCTCTTTAAAAAGTTAACCTGTTCTGCAAGTCAGTGGAGAACAGCAGCCTGTGGCTAATTTGGCTAATTTAGTAACGTTAACATTAACTTAGTTAAATTGATGAAAGGGGAAGCTCACCTGTTGTTTGCACCGCGACGACGGCAATCACCAGAAAAGACTCTAATACACCTCCGATGCAGACGACATGACCACAAGACCACAAACTTGAAAATAAAACACAAAAGATGCAGTTAACCGCGGTGTTCAGTTTTACCTCAGTGTTTCATGTTAGCGTGCTGTTTATGTCACGTCTGTCACTCCGTCTATAAAGTTACATACGACATTCATACACACATTTCTTACTTAAACATCATTTGAAGAGAATTACCTTGCCAACTATAAAGAGGCAGCGTTTAAAAGATATTATGCTGCTCTGTGACTAACGTTAAGTTTGTCAACTTCGGCTTACTGACATTATTAGCTTACCAGTTCATTATCGTCGATACTATGGCAGTCATTCACAGAAGAAGATCCAAAATACACCTCCGCGCTCCGACGTTACAGACGACATCCAGACCAGAAACTTGAAAATGACAAGCAAAAGAAGGGCTTGAAAATACAGTTTAAAATCTCCACAGAAACAGTGGTGTTGCTTAACGCACTTTACCTTAGTATTTCACCTCAGTTTGCTGTTAAGCTTGAGTAAGGGCTCGTCAGACGAACTAACTTGCATTAAAGGGCAGCCGAATATACAAACGTGTTTCTCAGTTTAAATAAAGTTTATTTCGACTAATATAGGTCACCTTAATTTACTCACCAGTCCATGTTTTCACCGTTATGGCGGCGCCCCGGCCGTCAGTCAGAAAAAAAAGGCTACCGACATGAAAAACACGATGAATATTGTTAGTTTGCTGTTAACAAGTGAAAACAAATTAAAATTGTTCAGTTTTTCATAAAACAGAAATAATATACTAACCTTTTTGTCGAGTTATTGATGCAACATTTCTCTTTTGTCCTTTTTACCGCCACTTCCTCTCAACAGGAGAAAAAAAAATCTCCCTTGCCATTGGTCAATTTTTCGCGGGCAGGTTCACTACTGTAAACGGATTTACAGTAGTGGAGAATTACAGTAGTGATCATATATTTTCCCATAATCCTTTGCAGTTTACAGTAAAATACTGTATATACATTTTACAGTATCTTACTGTAGATATTACAGTAAAATACTGTTCAAATTACAAAAATCGGTTACAGTGTACTCACCCCCTTGTCATCCAAGATATTCATGTCTTTCTTTCTTCAATCGTAAGGAAACTATGTTTTTTGAGTAAAACATTTCAGGATTTCTCTCCATATAATGGACTTCTATGGTGCCCCTGAGTTTGAACTTCCAAAATGCAGCTTCAAAGGGCTCTAAACAATCACAGCCAAAGAAAGAAGGGTCTTATCTAGCAAATAGGTAATTTTAAAAAAAAATTACAATTTATATACTTTTTAACCTAAAATGCAAACTCGCAGCTTTGCATTTCCACCGGTCTTAGTACACGATATAACTACAGAAGAGTCAAGTTTTAAATACAACAAATATGGAAACTCGTTGGTCATTTTTGAACGCGATGCTGCTATTGGTCTAATAGGATTCAATGATCTATGCTAAGCTATGCTAAAAGTGATATCGCCAGAACAGGAGAACGGCTGAATGGATTTCAAAACGGTAAAACTCAACTTATTAACTCGGGGGGAGTTGGAGAATGAGCCTATTTCCAAAAAAAAGTGGAGTGTTCCTTTAATCAAACTGAATCAATGCCAAACAGCTGCAAGCTGCATTTGGAGCCAAGTACATAAGGCACAGTACAGCAAGCACAGCAATTATTGTACAGCAAGTACAGTACATTTACAGCAACACTACAAGCACAAGAAATCAATAGACACCAAGATTGTGATTTTTTGACAAATATTTCAAAAGTTATATGCACTATTTAGATCTCATGACCTGTAGGTGGCACTGTTCCCAAATTTGGCATGTACCCACAAATCATTCTGCTGATGACATGCACACAATTTTGTTTAGAGACCACTGCTGAGATATAGCAAATTACATTTTCATATTTTTTTTTACATATCTCTGGAACAATAGATGGCGCTGTGTTCAGATGTGTCAGGTACCTTTAGGACATGTTTTCCACTAACCCTACCAAATGCCGATATGTCTAGGTGTTTAAAAGACATTTTAAGGCGGTTCATCCAATCTGTATCCACCCAAATTTTGCTGATACACAGCCTCTGATTCAAATGTTGGTCAATATTGTTAAGTTGGCATCATCATAACTTTTGATGATGAATATCCAAATTCTGTTCAGTCATTTCTGTGCTCTGTCTAGTGATCTTCTGTATCAATTTTCAAAAATTGGACAAAGTTTAAAGGAGTAGTGAAAAACTAAATTTTGGTGAACTGGTAAACAAATTTTCTCTAGGAAAAATTGTCCAAAAGTTCTATCTATTTGAACTGGTGGTGGTGCTGTATGGCAAGCTGTTTTACCTTAAAATATTCCCAGCATTATTCGTTGTAATTGCATTTTTACTAGTAAGAATTGAATTAGAGAGCTCTCTAATTGGAATTGTTACTAGTAAGAATTAAATTGTAGAGCTCTCTAAATATAATACTTACTAGTACAAATCCAGTTTTAGAGCTCTGTACTTAAAAATGAATGGAAGTCAATGGAAATATATGACTAGTAAAAAATCATTTGTATAGCTCTCTAATTGGAATTGTGTCACACCCCTGGACTTTTTAGTTGGTTTCTCCCATCAATTCCCCCCGCAGCTCTGTGTGTTTTGGTTTCTCCCTTATCGTCTGCACCTGTGTGTAATCAGTCTGTCTATTTAACATGTGTGTTTACCCTCCTGCTTTGTCGGACCTTAATGTTACTTCCCCGTGCTCCTGTGTTTCTCCTGGATTTTTATTAAACTGTTCGCTATTCTACGTCGTTGTTCGTGTGTTCCTGTCTGAATCGTGACAGAAGGTCCGACTGACACAGTTGTTTTTTTGCGTGTTCCCCTCCGTTTTGTTCACGTTAATTTTTTCCAGTCTTTTGTTTCCATTGTGTTTTCCTCATGGATCCCCTATTCCATCCAGAATTCATCCTCCTTCGGCTGAAGCAGGGGGATCTGCCGCTCGAGGGTTATACCACCATGTTCCAACTTGTAGCTCACGCCACCAGCTACCCGGACGACGCGCTCTGTGCATTTTATGACGAGAGTCTAAACGCGTCTTGCAGAGCATCGTCATCCGAGGATTTCGCCGTGTTTGTGGAGTGGACACTGGCGAGAAACCGATCCTCGTTCCCCACCTGTTCCATGGAGAATCTCGCCGGTGCCACTCCGGACCCAGAGCCCAGCTAGTCACCACCCGACCCGCAAAATACCAGCCAGAGCCCACCGAGGAGAGCTACAGGCTGCCACGACCAGCGAGCCATCGCCGAGAGGAGCGACAGAGCGGCTGATCGCCACGGAGCATGAGCTGCACGAGCCGTCAGACCAGGTGCGTGAGCCGGCCATAATGACCGTGACGGTGGAGGCTGCAGTGGAATGTGAGAGTGCTGAGGACAGCATTACCCACTGCACCACCGCTGAGGGTGAGCTAAATTTGGATCTAGGACAAACTGTGAACAAGATTTAAAATATTCTGAGGACATTTTCATTAAACCCCCTGCACATCCAGAACTGTCTGTCAATGTTAATTTTCCACCCACCCTCCCTCCCTCAGTTAACATATTCCAATAGCCATAATGTTTCAACCATGCCACCACTGCTGCCTGTCAGTCCTTCTGCTCACCCTCAGTCCACCTCTGTGCAGTGGGTTCGCCGCAGGTCTGCCAGTCATCATCGGCGTCATGGCTGGAGGAGGATCCCTCATCTCCGCCTTCAGCCTCTGAGTCCTGGACTCTGCCTCGGCCCTCCGACCCTGCGGCTCCACCCCTTCTCTCAGTTCCCTCGTCTCCACCGTCGCTTGTCGGTCCACCAGCTCCACCGGGCTCCATCGTCCTTTCGGCTCCGCCCCGGTCTGTCGACATCCCACCTTCGCCTCAGGACTCCACTCCTCCGGCTGTGCCTCGTCGCTCCGTCCCACCGGCTCCGTGGAACTCCTCCATCCCTCTGGCACAGCCTCAGTCCTCTGTCACTCCGGCTCCACCGCGGACCTCCAGATCTCCGCCTCCGCCTTGGTCGCCAGAGCCTTGGGTTCCACCTTGGCCCTCCGGATCCTCGGTGTCGCCCAGGATCATCGGCTGTCCGTCTCCGCCACGGACTCTATCGCCACCTGCTCCGCCTCCGTCGGTCGGCCCCATGGAGTCGTCAGCCTTCCCTCCACCATGGCTCCTCCCTCCATCGGCTCCACCGTGGGTTTTCATCATGGCTGTGGTCTGGGTCTCACCTGGCCCCTCCTGCTTCAGATCCCTCCTGTCTCGTCCTTGGCTCCTCTCTCCATCATCACTTCCATGGACATTTCCGTTTTGGTTTCTCCCTTATCGTCTGCACCTGTGTGTGTAATCAGTCTGTCTATTTAACATGTGTGTTTACCCTCCTGCTTTGTCGGACCTTAATGTTACTTCCCCGTGCTCCTGTGTTTCCCGTTGTTTCTCCTGGATTTTTATTAAACTGTTCGCTATTCTACGTTGTTGTTGTTCGTGTGTTCCTGTCTGAATCGTGACAAATTGTTTATTAGAGAGCTCTGTAATTGAAATTGTTATTAGTAATAATTACAAATAAGGAGCTTTCTAATCATAATTATTACAAGTAAGAAATTAATTGGAGCTCTCTATTTGTAATTTGTATCGATAAGAATTTAAAGTGCCCTATTATGGATTATGAAAGTTGCATATTTTGGTTTTGGGAGTCCCCAACAACAGGTTGACATTCAAACATATTGACACATTTCTAGACAAAAGCAGGCAAACAAATATTGCTGTTAGCCAGTTGGCAAGATACCTACAAGTTGCGCAGAGCGAACACAACACACACAACTAAATACGTATTTTGCATGCTACAGAGTTCATCAGAGCAACTATTTTTAAAGGATTACTACACTTTCAGAATAAAAATGCCCTGATAATTTGTCATGCAAGATATTCATGTCTTTCTTCAGTCGCAAAGAAATTAATTTTTTTTTCAGGAAAAATTTTCTCCATATAGTTGACATATGGTGGTCAACAGATTGAAGGTTAAAAATGCAGTTTCAATGCAGCTTCAATGGATTCTAAGCGATCCCAGCCTTATCTAGCGAAAAGTTAAGTTAGGGTACGTCGAAAAACTTGATTTTAAAGTTGGAAAAGAAATGCTACAGTGTTTGAGGGAGGGGTTTAAAGTATTCCCTGGTCTGGGTGTGTAACAAGCAACTATATCTTTTGAAAGACAATAACTTTATACATGGAGCACTTTTGGATTTACAATTTTACAGTATGTTGTAACAGTAAGTTTCATTCACTTAGAGCTGTGTTACACACTGCAGGAAAGGTAATTTTCAGAAATCCATAATAGGGGCACTTTAATTGTAGAGCCCTCTAATTGAACTGTTACTAGTAAAAATGCAATCGCGAAAAGTAACACTGGGAATATTTTAAGCTAAAACAGCTTGCCATAGTGCTCTGGAGTATATTGTAAACCCCAACATTGGTCAGATTATAAATTAGAACCAGCTTTATCAGTGTACCAAATCTCATAATTTTTCTATTTTTGTTTATAAGGCTGCCATAGACTCAATGAGGAGGAAGAATAATAAGAAAACCAAAAGGGTACAATAGTAGCTACAGTACCTTCAGCACTTGACCCCTTAAAAACAAATCAGCTCAAGGTAAAAAAAATTAGATGATGACAACACTGCCCTCCAACTACTCTGTAAACAAGGACACTGTAAACAAACAACTAAGCATGTTTGACTGTGTTGCTACAACACTTAACCACGTTTTACTCATCTGTTTAAGTCGTTACTGGTAACTAATGGGGGCTATACATTTGTGTGTTATACAAATGTATCAAATAGGCAGTAAACTTAGATCTAGATTTAGAGTTTAATACCTACGACAGAAAATCTTACCAACTCCAGCTTGTTTCCTGCAGAAAATCAAATCTGGGTGATGTTTAGCTATTATGAAAGAACGAATGCAGCCAGTCAGCGAGAGACTGGGCAAATTCCAAACAAACAATCCAATCATGTGTGTCATAAAGACATTTGTAACATACTTGGCAAAGAAACAGTCAAAGACAACGTAATTTTTATATGTTATCCCATAGGCATAAATAGAACTCTTAGAAACTATTTGTGATAAATGTACTTTTTGCAACATATTTGCAAGTTGAAGATGATGAAAAATTATAATTTCTATTTCATTTTGGATGGATTTTCAAATGATCATGACAAAAACCAAACTCTTATCTTAGAACCTTATGCCATTTGACTTTGTTCTCAAAACCCACTTTTTTCTGAAAAACAAAAGTGTTCTTTTGATTATTTAATAAGTTTTATATTCACACGGCTTGAACAACTCAGAAAAAACCCTCATATGATTTCAAGGTATACTATCCTTTTCAGACATGACGATGTAAAACTAAAAAATTACCAAATAGAAACTCTAATGTGCTTCAATTTGTGTGTTCTTTGTATTTTAAATATTTGTTTTATTAATTTTTACATACATGTGCAATTTATATTTTTGTTGTTATTTCAAATATTCTGAACTATACAGCAACTCTTTGGCTGCGTTCGAAACCGCATAGTCAATGAGTAGGTACTTAATTTCCATAAGTACTTAGCGAGCCAAATCTCGTTGAGTATGAATGGGATCTGCACGTCTTCCGCCATGTTGACGTTATGATGTGACCAACGACGTTATAACAAGTGCAACAACTTAACAGATAAGAGCGACGTTTAATTCATCTTTCTATGAATATTTTGATATTGATGAAATTTGTTCATTTTGTGGTCATGTTGAAGAAACAGCTGTTCTTTTATTGTGATTGTAGTATAACGGACACATTTTGGGCTCATTTAGGTTTTTGTAATTTTTAATTCTTAAAGAAATAATTTTTGTTTTGAAAACCCAAATTCTTTATTTTTCTTTTGAATAAGTTATTTCTTTTGTTTTATGTTCAAAATTGTTTATCCACACGCAAAACTGGCTTAAATTCTTGTTGAATTTCTCTTTTCATCCCTGAGGCTTATCAATAACAAAAATCCAATTTTTGATAAACTATGATGTGAATATTTTGATTATTCAGAGATATTTAATCATATTTCCATGCATATAATCACATACTATGATGCAAGCAAGCCTAATAGTTATGTTTTTAGTTTTTCTCATTATGATTGTTCATTGTTAAAGATAAATACCATCTTTCCCTAAGCGTGTAATTATAAGTTATGTAATAATAATAAAAAGAAAATAAGCACAAACGGTGCTCAAACACCTCATAGCTTCAGTAACACAACGACCCTACCTAGTACATCTTCCTCCATGTTTGCAATATCTGCACAAAGGAGACGTGGATCAGCTGCTCGAAGATCTTGTTTCTGGAGAAGACTGTTGATTTTACACTCAAAAAATTAAGTATTACTACTAAGAAATTAAGATTACCTCAGAATGCACTGATCAATAAAAAATGATAAATGCTGACCTATTATTAATTATATATTTTTTTAGTAAAACAAGCATAATGTTTTATTTTCCAATCAAGTAATTAATTAATTAGTTAATGATACGTATATTTTATTTACTGACAACAACATGGATAAATGAGTAAAATAAAAAATTAAAGTAACCATGAACATAAATAAAGACACATGGAACAAAGCTTTATTCAGACATATTGGTATTTTAGTCTTTCTCTAGATGCTCTCGCTGTCTCTTTGGTCTCCGAGGATGAAGAGACCACAGCAACATCTGGTCCAGATGAGGAAACAAGGGCAGGTGGAGTGATAGAGGGTCTCATCCATGGCACTAGACCATTTCCAGGATGCTGCTGTGGATTTCTCCTTTCTTACTGCACACACCAGTCTGCAGACATTTCAGATCATACAAAGATGCACAAATACAATACAAAAGCTGTCATTTTAACAACACAATGTCATTAGATCTCTGTATTAGAAGTAATAAAATTATCTAACTTTATATTAAGTTTCAGATTTTACTTTTTTCCCACAAATGCTGCTGTCACCTTTCCTTTCAGGTCCTGCTCCACCACAAAAGATCTGCAACAAAGGCACAGAAATCAAGAATCAGAAAAGTGCTGTAATAGCTCTGCTTAAAATTATATATATTTTTTTTTATTAAATATTAATAAACTGCAACTTAAGGTTTAAAATGTTTTATTGATATCTGTAGTGTACTCACTCAAAGCCTTTGATGGCAGTACTGCTTTATCAGTCATTCTTCACCAGACAAGCATACTTGTCTCATCGGTCCCTGTAACATCCAGCCAAGATTTAGTTCCCTCTGATTCAGGTGCTCAAAACTACATTTATGAGGTAGCTGTTGTGTTAATTGGCTTTTTATCCAATACAAATGCTCCTGAATTTATCAGCAGTACTAATAGACAAATGAAACTGATAACTAAAAACAAATGATAACTAATGTTTAGTTACTATACGTACGTGTTTATTTAACATTTTATTTAACATAACATTAATCTAAAGAAGTGTTGACAACAGTGAATTCTACATTAACTCACATAACGTCCATCACTCATTTAGATGTCTGTTTCGTGTTGTGATGTGCTCATTTAATTCTCTTAGAACATGTTCCTGTCAGTTGTTAAATAGACATTTACGCTATGCGTAATTTTACAGCGAAATCACAAATATACTTTATCGTTACTGTCTAACGTCTTGACACTTTATGCAAATCAGCAGTTTACGATACAGTAGCTCAACAAATACGATTTTAAGACAGGGAACCGTGTTTTGGCTTGTAATACATTTGTAAACACCCTGGTCGCGGTTCTCAATCACGTTCGATGATGACGTTTTGGCCTTCTGGGATTGAAAAGTGTCCATCAGATGAACACTTCAGAATCTGGGCTGAAGCAGTAGGACATCCGGGGATTTCTCGCCTACTCTTTTATGAATACTGAGGTTTCGAACGTACTTCTTTCTTCACGTACTCATTTTCCCTACTATATAGGTAAGTAGGCATATTTGGACGCAAATTAAGTATACGTTCGTCCGAATCTCGCGAGAATTAGTGCATTCGCCTAGTAATTCTCGCCTACTCTTTTATGAATATGTAGTACCCTCACCGCCTGATGAGGGGAAATAAACAGTTAAGAAAAAACCACAAGAGACGGAGCTGCTGCGTCTTCTTCTGAAGCTGTGTATTAATTGAGCAACATGCAAAAAGTATTTCCTTTTTACAACATCTGACATCACAAATAGCAATCAGTGACAATTAACAGGAATGTAACATTAACTTGTTCATGTTGAATGTTGTTCTGTATAAAAACAGGGAAAATAAAATACAGCTTTCATTCAATTAGTGTTTCTCACATTTTATGAATGGTTATGAAACAAATACTCTTTAAAAACAGTTAAAACACAGATAACGTACAACTTACTGTAGTAACATTTCTTGTCACCCGAATTAACTGATAGCATATTTAATTACTTTAGTCAGAAAGTATGGCCACGACCGCATCGTCTCCGATTAGCATAACTAGCCGAAATGGTATAACGCTCCAACACTCGGTAACAACTCATACAACACTATAAACAATGACATTCATATCGCAAACTGCTGTTTGCATGTTTAAGACAACTTCAGTGCATGTATGTACACTCCATACCTGATGAGGGGAAATAAACAGTTAAGAAAAAACCACAAGAGACGGAGCTGCTGCGTCTTCTTCTGAAGCTGTGTATTAATTGAGCAGCATGCCCCTCCCCCCACAGGCGAACACTCGCGAACAAGGCAAGCTAATTAAACGATCACTCACAAACTTCAGCATCAATCGTCAAAGACAAGATCTTCCCTTTTACACACTAATAGGTATGTGCAAAAAATATTACATTTAATATGATTTATAATTTTTACCTTACTCCATTGGTTTACTTTCATTTTTATAACCACCACAAATACTGAAGATTCAAACATGCTTATTCACTCGCCTACTGCTTTTTGCCTACTATATAGTATGGAAGTATGCGGTTTCGAACGCAGCCTCCATATCTGAGCAGCCCGAGAGATGACCTCCGAACTTCCTTCTTCTGATGTTTTTGGATTGACGGATGCGCAGCATCTTACTGCCATCTACTGATCACAGTACAACATGATCAGAAGTGACTAAAAAAGGTCTGGAAGCATTTTTATCTATAGAAAGAGTGCACTTTTTTGTCTGTGAAAAATAATTTAGGTATATTTAAACTTAAAAGAATTAAAGTATAATAAAATGGTCTTTATTAGGCTTTTTGTAACGAGCTTGTCTCCTTAATAGCCTAGTTTCTTAAAGCAAACAAAAATAGTAAAAATATATGACAGCACTTTACAATAAGGTTCCATTAGTTAACATTACAACGAGCAATGAAAATTTGTTACAGTATTTATTAATGTTAGTTAATGCTTTGTTAATGTTAGCTTATAAATATACAACTCATTATTAATCAACGGTGCATTAAATAATATTTATAAATACAACATGTATCAGTAAATGTTGAAACTAATATTAACTAAGATTATTAAGTATTTTTCTTCGGTAGTTCATGTTAACTAATGTAATTAGGTTATCTATTGTTGGACCCTTACTGTAAAGTGTTACTTAAAATATTATGAATTTATGTTTGGCGTTATATTTTTTTAATATTATTTTTTAAAAATCGTATATTGTATAAAGATGCTGTTGCCTGTTATTATATTGTTTTTATGCTTATGTAAAATAAACTAACAAGTTGGCACATAAATGGAAATTTAGAAATGTTCGTGTAATTTTAGACAAGGTCCTAAAAGCAAGAGATGAACACCTGGATGATATATTACTAGAATTGACCACTAATGTTATTCTCCCTATTTGTTGAAATATTTTGTGTTAAAAAATAATGAGGGAAAAATATAAACATCTTAAATGGCTGATCTATTCAAACTAAACGCAATTAGGTCCAAAAATTTCAACATCCTTCCAAGACAATGAGTTCTTATATCCGCACGTCATCTTCTAGCGTCACATCTTTGTCAGTGAACAAAATGGCAACCTACTGCTTAACCGTCGCCCGGCTTCAGGTACGTCAAAATCTACATTTGATTATGTCAACACGCATGCTTTGCATTTGTTAGTTCATTTATTAATGGTATTCACATTTGTACTTGAAAGTTTGAGCTGCACAGATTGAGTGAACTCTCTGTTTTCGTGCTGAAATCTGCTCACGAAGTGTTCACAGGTCATTGTGGCCAAGGATGTCATAGCAGACGCGTTTGCTCCTCGCGGATGGCGTATAACCTTTATTTCCAGCTGTTTAGTACAGGACAGCCAAAGCACGAATCTAGAAATACTTATAACAGTTATATAGATTCACCAATTGTGGATTATTCACGTCTGGCTGTTTGGTTTTAGTCGCAAGGTGAATACAAGGTTAAAACAGCGCAGTGAGGATAACGGCTCTGCCGATGAAGATTAACAACGCAGCGGCGATATCTATAAAACCAAATGTTAATGTTTTATTTATATAGCATTATTATATGTATTCCAGAATTATCATAGCTTCACATTTGAGGTTTAATCATACTGAGCAAAGTGAGCATATGTGATTTCACATTATGATTTGTACCATAAATAATCTACTTTTTTATATGCGCCTACAAAACATAATATAGGCAGTACGAACAATTAAGATGCATTTTAATGTCCACAGCAAATTAGGTTAAAAAATGCGTCAGATAACCTTGATACTGTCATGTTTTTATTATAAGGCATCACTGGTATGACAATAGTTGTCAAGATTGACTAAATGTGTGTTTAATCAACTCAAATGTATTTAAACAACTATAATATGCAATGTTCTCACTGTCACATGGAAACTTAAAATATTAGGGAACTTTACAACTCATTTCCAGACCTGAAGATAGGCCTGGAAAAAGAGAGCATGTCAGTAAAAAAGAAAAAAAATGAATGGAAATTAGGTCAAAGGTATTGGAACCATGTTTGTAATCTAGTTGTTTACTATGTGATTTCTCAGTTTGTGTTCCAGTTCTTTGTGTAATGATTCCCTGTTTGTGTATTTCAGCTCGCTCTGGGTCATGGCGCCCGACGCTTTCATGTGGCGGCAGCTCTCAACGCAAAGGCCAATGTGGCCGTGAGCCGCTTTGAGCCAAACTCTTACATCAACTATGACAAGCTTCGCTCAAATATTGACATTGTGCGCAAAAGGTCAGATAGCGTCACGGTATTTTACACTCAATTTTATTTGCTTCTGCACTTCTTATCTTGTTGGTGACTCAGTTGCTATTTTTTATTCTTACAGACAGATTTTTTTAAAACATGTTTATTTAATCCAAAGTACAGCAAAAACTAAAATTTTGAAATAGTTTTTATTTAAAATATCTATTTTCTATTTGAATAGATTTTAAAATGTGATTTTTTTTCTTGTGATTTTAAAGCTGAAGTTTTAGTCACATGATCCTACAGAAATCATTGTAATATTCTGATTTGCTGCTTTAAAAAAACTCTTCTTCTTCTTCTTCTTCTTCTAATTATTATTATTTTTATTATTATTATTATTATTATTATTATTATGTTGAAAACGGCTAAGTAGATTTTTATTTAGGTTTCTTTTATGAATAGAAAGTTTAGAAGAACAGAATTGATCTGAGATAGAAATCTTTTGTAACATTATACTGGTAGTGTATGCACGTCTTGTGAGTTTTTCCAAGTATTTACATGTGAAAATGCATACTCCAGGCTCAACCGGCCACTCACTCTGTCAGAGAAGATTGTCTATGGCCATCTCGATGATCCAGCTGGACAGGAGATCGTTCGAGGGCGCACGTACTTGCGTCTGCGACCCGATCGAGTTGCTATGCAGGATGCAACAGCACAGATGGCCATGCTGCAGTTCATCAGCAGTGGACTTCCGAGAGTGGCAGTGCCATCCACCATTCACTGTGACCATCTTATCGAGGCCCAGATCGGCGGAGCCCAAGATCTACAGAGGGCAAAGGTAAATCATGCTATTAAGTGATATTGGTAAGGGTGTAGTGTGCATATACTTGTTCTGGATGTGTCTCATTAGGCTTGAAATTTAGCTTAAAGTTGACATTTGTATTATTTAAATGAAAGTCACTTTATTTCTGTTGTGAACCAGGAAGTGAATCATGAAGTTTACAACTTCCTGGCTAGTGCTGGGGCTAAATATGGTGTTGGCTTTTGGAAACCTGGCTCTGGAATCATCCATCAGGTACTTGAGAATTATTATTATTATTTTTTATTTGTCAACCAGTATGGGTTTTGTTTTGGACGCTTGGCCCATGATTATTGTAATTAATATGTCATGTATAATAGTATATTACAGTATAACAGTATTATTGCAATAGTACTATTTCTTTATACTGTATAATTCAATGGCAGTCATATTACATTGGGAAAAAATAAATGTTACCAGTCAAACGTTTTTTTACAGTAGGATTTGTAATGTTTTTTAAAGAAGAGCCTACAGCAAAAACTGTAAAATTTTGATCTGTTTACTATTTGAATATATTTTAAAATGTAATTTAATCCTGTAATTTCAAAGCTGAATTCTTAGCATCGTTACTCCAGTCACATCTATCAGAAACCGTTATGATATTCTGATTTGCTGCTCAAAAACATTTATTAATATTGTTGTTGAAAACAGCAGAGTAGATGTTTTTCCAAGTTTTTTTGAATAGGAAGTTTAGAAGAACAGCATTTATTTGAAATGGAAATCTTTTGTAGCATTATAAATGTCTTTATCATCACTTTCAATCAATATTAAGCATCCTTGCTAAATAAAAGTATTAATTTCCATTATTTCTTTACTAAAAAAATAAAAAATGATACTGATTCCAAGAGTTCGAATAGCTTAGTGTATAATGTTACAAAAGCTTTTTGTTTCCGATAAAGATCTTTTGTATTCAATTTGTATTCAATTGTTTTAAATACTGATGATGATTTTTTTTTTTCTTGAACAGCAAATCAGCATATTAGAATGATTTTTGAAGGATCATGTGACACTAAAAACTGGAGAAATACTGAAACTTCAGCTTTGATCATAGCAATCGATTACATTTTAAAATGTATTTAAATAGAAAGCAGTTATTTTAAATAGTAAATATTTCAAAATTGTACTGTTTTTTTCTGTACTTTAAATTAAATAAATGCAGGCTTGAAGAGCAGAAGACACTTCTTTAAAAAACATTACAAATTGTACTGTTCAAAACTGTATTGTTTTGTTTTCTTCTTATTTTGTACTTGGCTGATCACAGAATGTGTTTGTTACAGCGCAAACAATGTTTTTTCTTTTTAATTTTCAGATTATTTTGGAGAACTACGCATACCCTGGAGTCATGTTGATTGGTACAGACTCGCACACCCCTAATGGTGGTGGTCTGGGCTGCATCTGCATTGGAGTTGGTGGAGCCGATGCTGTTGATGTCATGGCAGGAATCCCCTGGGAGCTGAAGTGTCCAAATGTGAGCTGCTATTAGGGGCTTTTGCACCGGAGGAACCTTTTTATAGTTTCTAGAACTATTGGCACAAGTACCTGCTTTTTGCCATGTTCAGACCGCAGGAAGTCGGAGCAGTTCTAGGAACTTAATTAGTTCCTGCTTCAGAGTGATTGGCATACCACACACCGGCTACACTGCATTTTTTATAATGCCATGCACTTCACAAACATGAAAACAGCGATAATGGCATTTACCTCTTGTCTCCAGCGTTGCTTTCTTTTCTCAGCCTCGATGATATGTAACTCTGCTGTTGTTATAGGAGGTTTAGTCAGATTTTCATGCTCTTTTATTCACGTAAATTGTGCGTTTACATTTCATCTCTGTTATCACGAAACCCATGACACACAACAAAAACAGCTCAGAGCATGGCGTACTCTATTCACATGTTGACTTTTGTAAATTCTGTGCACTGTTCCTGCTGCCAGTGCAAATGCAACCAGGAAAACAAAGGGAGAATAATTTCTAAAACTATGCAGTGCATAGCAAAAGCTTCTATTTCACTTTCTGTTTTACTAATATGTTTGTGTATTCATTTAAGAACATGACACTTTCTATCTAATATAAGGCAAATGTAAGTGTTTATAAGTAATATCTATTTCTACAGGTCATCGGTGTGAAATTGACCGGCACATTATCTGGCTGGACCTCACCAAAAGATGTCATCCTTAAAGTGGCTGGTATTTTGACAGTGAAGGGTGGCACTGGTGCCATTGTGGAGTACCATGGTCCTGGTGTGGATTCTATCTCCTGCACAGGTGAAAGCAATAGTTGGACTGGGTATTATTATAGAACGTAGTGAAGGATCATACCTGTAGCTGCAAAAACAGTGACCATTTTGAGCTATTTTGGGATTGAACTTTCCTTATTTATTTTGGTCAAATTAAATGCTAGCAGAACTTAAACTACTAACTGTGACTTGAAGCTGTAAGTCTACATCCGTAATGAAAGGTCTACATACATAATTATAGAGCAGCAGGGCATGCAATGATACATTTAGCTCAAGTTCTACAAAGGTCATAATGAATGAGAAGTTTCAGACATCATTGTCCAGATGGAATTAAACTTTTCAGAGGATGGCGGTTAGCTGACACCACTAATTTAGTATGTAATTTGCTTGATATTATTCACAGAGGTTGAGTAAGGAAAAGCAGCCATTTTTTAATATAGATGGATTAAAATCATCTGTAAATCTGTGAACTAAACGTACAAAGTCCGATTTGACTGTTTATAGTTATAGTACGACTGTCATGAATAGTTGACTTTAAATTGCTGTTCTTTTAGTGCTACACATTACACAACTCTTGTCAGGGATATCAGTATCAGTCAAAACACATTTTACATTTACAGGACTTGGACAGTTGATAGGGATAGATATTTAATTTATTTTAATTATTTTACCCAAATAAAAGGGATCACACAAAATGCATGTTATTTTATTTAGTACTCGCCTGAATAAGATATTTCACATAAAATGCGTTTAAGTATAGTCCACAAGAGAAACTAATAGTTGAATTTATAAAAATGACCCCGTTCAAAAGTTTAAACACGCTTGATTCTTAATTTCTTCTGCTGTTCTTCAGAACAATCCTTTAGCTCCCACAAATTCTTTGGTTTTTCAACATTTTTGTATATTTGAACCCTTTCCCACAATGACTGTATGATTTTGAGATCCACCTTTTCACACTGAGGACAACTGAGGGACTCATATGCAACTATTGCAGAAGGTTCAAATGCTGACTAAGGCTTCAAAAGCAAAATATCTTTGAATTTCAAGATCAGGGTAAATTTAACTTATTTTGTCTTCTGGGAAACATGCAAGTTTCTTCTGTAGCTTTTGAAGGGCAGTACTAAATCTTCATTCTGTTCAAAAGTTTATACCCCTGGCTCTTAATGTATCATGTTTCCTTCGGGAGCATCAGCGAGCGTTTGAACCTTCTGTAATAAGTGCATACGAGTCCCTCAGTTGTCCTCATTGTGAAAAGATGGATCTCAAAATCGTACAGTCATTGTTAGAACTATTATTTTCTTTTGTGGACTATATGTAAATGTCGTTTATGTGAAATATTTTTTTCAGGTCAGTACTTAATAAAAAATAAAAAAAACATGCAATTTTGTATGATTCCTCGTACTTTGGTAAAATGACCATTTTGCAAATTCTGCAAGGTGTATGTCAATCATTGTAAAAACTGAAAATTAATTTGTAGTTTTCTAACTAGGGATGGCCACCATCTGTAATATGGGTGCTGAAATTGGAGCTACCACTTCTGTGTTCCCTTACAATCACCGTATGAGGACTTACTTGGAGAAGACGGGTCGTGGAGGTAAGCAGCAGTGATAGACTTCTGTCAATAGATAATTTAGCTCAATGCTGAAAAAAAGTTTGACCTCTCATTCTATTTTCCCCTCATAGAAATCGCTGCTGTTGCAAATGAGAACCAAGATCTGCTGGTACCTGACTCTGGCTGTCAGTACGACCAGATAATCGAGATTAATCTAAGTGAGGTAAGAGCAGGTCAATTAGGGAAAGTAGTTGAATGTATCTTACAGTTGCAATAAAGAGTTAATGATTATTGCACTCCAGCATGTTTTATTATACTCCTTTACAGCTGAAGCCTCACATCAATGGCCCATTTACTCCTGACCTGGCCCACCCTGTTTCAGACATCGGCTCTATTGCTGAGAAGCATGGCTGGCCCCTGGAAGTCAAAGTTGGTTAGTGATTTAGTGTTCAGTTTATTTTATTGTCATTTATAGACTTTTTATGGTTATTAATCACTAAAATGGCTCCCTTTCATAACCACACAGGTCTTATTGGAAGCTGCACCAACTCCAGTTATGAGGACATGGGCAGAGCTGCCTCTTTGGCCAAACAAGCACTTGACAAAGGACTCAAATGCAAAGCCCAGTTCACAGTCACCCCTGGGTCCGAGCAGATTCGTGCCACAATTGAGCGAGATGGCTATGTGAGTCTGAATTGGAGAACCATTGGATTTTATGATTCTATGACGGCTTCATTGTGCTTAGTGTGTAGGACCAAATAACTTGATTGTTCTGTATTGAATAATTGAATGTGTTTCTTTAGGCTAAAGTGTTGAGGGATGTTGGTGGAGTTGTCCTGGCTAATGCCTGTGGACCCTGCATCGGTCAGTGGGACAGGTAAAGTATTTGTCTTTGTGGATGTTTTTTGCAAGGACTTAATTCTACTTAAGTATTTTACACTAACCAAGGCTGCAATTATTTGTTCAAAATATAACAAACAGTATCATTACAATTTAAAATAACCATTTATTCATATGGGGCCAAACTGAATTTTCAGCATCTATTACTCAATTTTTCAGTGTCACATGATCCTTCCAAAGTCATTGTAAAAATTCTGATTTGGTTCTTGAGAAACATTTTGTATTATCAGTGTTAAACAAAATTCAAAAGAACAGCATTTATTTGGAATAGAATTATATGCATTTCTTTCAGGAATGACACCAAAGTCAGAAATGTACTGAAATCTACAGTGCCTTGTAAAATTTCATACCCCTTTTTTTTTTGACGTTTAATGTTGCTGCCTTATGTTAAACTGTTTTAAATTACTTTTCTACATCAATCTATACTCCATGCACCATAATGACAAAGCAAAAACAGAATTGTCACAACTTCATTAATTTATTAAAAATAAAAAACTGAAATAAGTACGTTTCATAAGTATTCATACCTTTAACTCAGTACTTAGCTGAAGCACCTTTACAGCCTCAAGTGTTTTTGGGTATGATGCAACAAGATTTGCACATCAACATTTGGCAATTATCTGTCATGCTTTGCCTCACCTCTCAAGCTTTGTCAGCCTGGATGGGGTCTGACAGAAATTTTTAGGTTTCTCCAGAAATGTTTGATTGGCGGTGGCTGGGCCACTCAAAGACATTCACAGAGTTGTCTATACGCCACTCTTGCTGTGTGTTTAGGGTCATTGTCCTGTTGGAAGGTAAACCTTCTGCCCAGTCTGAGGTTCTGAATGCTCTGGACTAGGTTTTCATTAAGGCTATCTCAATAATTTGGTGCATTGAGGTTTTCTTTTACTCTGACGAGTCCCTTAGTCCCTGCCACTGAAAAACAGCCCCACAGCATGAGGCTGCTATCAACACACTTTACTTTTGGGATGGTGCTCTGGAGGTGAGGTTCATCAGACCAAAGAATCTTGTTTCTCACAGTCTGGGGGTCCTTTAGGAACATAACAAAAATCTAAAAAAAAATGAAGGGGTATAAATACTTTCGCAAGGCACTGTACAACTGACTGCACATTTTTCCAGTCAATAAAGGATTACTTGTTGGGTATGAAATTGATTTGTGAGAAGAGAGAGAAGGTGCTGAGTCATACGAGAGATACAAACCTAGAAAAATCAGAGGCCTGTTATAATGGTCATACAGGTTTATGCAAAAATATTTTAACTTAATCCCATGATTGACAATCCGTATTGAGTAATTCAAAGAACTGTGTAATAAAGCTATGTAATAAAACCATATCGTAAACCAATAAAATCTTTCTTACAGACGTGATGTTAAGAAGGGAGAGAAGAACACCATTGTTACATCATTCAACAGAAACTTTACAGCCAGAAACGATGCTAACCCTGCCACTCATGCTTTTGTCACTTCCCCAGAGGTACTTTGACCTGTATTAAATGTGCCACACTCTTTGAGATCCTTTTTACAATATTGCAAAAGTATTTATTCTTTCCCTTTTTCATATAATTTTGCCTCGTAGATCGTCACAGCCCTTGCCATTGCAGGCACTCTGAAGTTCAACCCTGAGACTGACTTCCTCACAGCCCCCAACGGAGAGAAGTTTAAACTGCTGCCACCCACAGGAGATGAGCTTCCTGCCCGTGACTTTGACCCAGGTCAGGATACCTACCAGCACCCACCAGCTGATGGAACTAGTCTGAAAGTAGATGTCAACCCTCAGAGCAACCGCCTGCAGTTGCTCGAGCCCTTCGACAAATGGAGTGGAAAAGACCTCGAGGACCTCCAAGTGCTCATCAAGGTGAGTTTTAGTCATAGTTATACTAAAATCCTAAATTTCAAACATCCAAGTAATATAACTCTGTTGTCAGGTGAAAGGAAAGTGCACCACTGACCACATCAGCGCTGCCGGACCTTGGCTGAAGTTCCGTGGCCACCTTGATAACATTTCCAATAACCTGCTCATTGGTGCCGTTAATATTGAGAACGATGCCGTCAATAAAATTCGCAACCATCTGACTGGAGAGTTTGGTGGTGTCCCTGATGTTGCACGCCATTACAAAGTAAGAGCTGGTTTAGCACTCCCATCTATCATGATGTTTTCTGCCTACTGGAAGTATTTGTGTTCATAGCAGTTTCTGGATGTCTGTTAATATCCCACTTGCAGAAGCACAATGTTTCATGGGTAGTTGTGGGAGATGAGAACTACGGTGAAGGTTCCAGCAGAGAGCATGCTGCTCTGGAGCCCAGACATTTAGGAGGGAGGGCCATCATTGTGAAGAGCTTTGCTAGAATCCATGGTGAGTGTGAAATACTCCTCCCTCAGGAAGATAAGCGTCATTTAGCAATTGTTTTTAATTCTTCTGTCTTGTTTGAACAGAAACTAACTTGAAGAAACAGGGCCTGCTGCCCCTCACCTTTGCCAACCCTGCTGATTACGACAAAATCTGCCCAGATGATAAAATCTCCATTTTAGGGCTTAAGAGCTTTGCCCCTGGAAAGGTAAGAACTATACTGTTAATCCATGATTAGGGGTCTGCGATATATATGTGATTAAATGTTTGATTTGACATTATCAAGTATTTAGTTTGAATACCGCCTCGTGGACCTTTCCTGATCCCACCGCCCCTCTCTCCCACTAGCTTCCTGTCAAATTTCCACTGTCCTATCCAGAAAAATGCAGAAATGCAGGCTTTCATAACCTGCATTAAACAGTGTGTAAATGCATCTAAATGCTACTTCCAATGGATTTTCTGTTTCCTCTGCATTGCAAAGACAAATTTTGTTGATACTGATCAGTGTTGTTTTCGTCAACGATGACGATGACGAAATCATTTCGTTGACGCCACTTTTTTTCATGACGATAACGAGACGATGACGCGATAAAAATGGCTCGTTGATGACTAAAACATGACGAGACGTGTGTGAGTTTTCGTTGACGAGACGAGAATAGACAAATGTTAGTGGGTGGTCCGTCAGACGTTTAAAATGCATGACATTTCTGCTTATTGTGCATGCCAATCATAACCTAAAACGTATCTGCCGCTATGGCAAGCCGTTTTAGCATTCCATCCTTGTTTGTCTTTTATGTTTTAAAACATTCCTTCATTATTGTAATTATTGGTGAAAATAGTCGATCCGGAAGCTCACATTGTGTTGAAATATAGATCTGCTATTTTCAGAACTTACAAGTGACACTACCCAACAGCAAAATACTTACTGACCTACATTAATTTGTTAAAAGACTACTTTTTCCCCTTTTTTGACTAAAACTAGACTAAAACCTTTTTGACTTTTCGTCGACTAAAACTAGACTAAAACCTTTTTGACTTTTCGTCGACTAAAATTGGACTAAAACTATCACATATAGAAGTGACTAAAATTTGACTAAAACTAATAAGCATTTTAGTCCATAAGACTATGACTAAATCTAAGATGGTTGTCAAAAACAACACTGATACTGATTTTATTTGGTTGGTAACAGCCCAGATGTCTTATTATTCTAATTCACTGATTAAATGTAAGAATTTGACTCAAAAGATAATGCACACTTTTACAAAAATGGCTTTTTAAAAGTTAAAACTGCCCATAAAAGGTAAAAATCTATTTAAACTTATTGGAAAAGATTCAATTCTATCAGTGTGAACTGACTACCACACAGAATATGAAGACTATCAAAAAAATAGAAGTCAGCTGTCCATGGTAGTCCTGAAGATACAAGTACAATAACACACTCACAACTTTTTGTCAATATCGCACACCCTATCCATTATTTTAATTTATATACCTCTTTCCTGGTTTAAGTTGGTCATATGGAGTCATTCTGTAAATCAGGGTTTCCCAAACCCCTTTTGGCCTAAAATATTTACTTTTAAAGGGATAGTTCACCCAACAATGAAAATTCTGTCATTAATTGCTCACCCTCATGTCGTTCCAAATCTGTAAGACCTGCGTTCATATTTGTAATGCAAATTAAGATATTTTTAATTAAACCCGCTAGCTTTCTGACCCTGCATAGACAGCGACGGAACTACCACATTCAAGGCCAAGAAAGGTAGTAAGGACATTGTTAAAATAGTGACACCAGTGGTTCAACCATATTATAAAGCTATGAGAATACTTTTTATGCACAAAGAAAAGAAAAATAACTTTACTCAACAATCTCTTCTCGTCCGTGTCATTCTCCGCCAGTGTTGCTACTTAAAGCGACCACAACTCCGTGATATTTAGCCCCTGGAATGCAAATTTTACCAGGGGAACACTGACAGAAAATGTGTATTTTACCCCCCATAATGCATTTTGTATTCAATCACGATTGGGCTAGTTTTAGACTAGTTTTGGTTGCCAATGGGACTGTTCTGTTGCAATGCTGGCAAACCTGGTCTCCTGCGCATTCACGAGAGTCTTCGTAAACATGTCTGATGATGCTCCAGAAGGAAAAAAAAGTGCATTAAGAGCCTTTTGAATTTGAAGATCAGGGTAAATATAACTTATTTTGCCTTCTGGGAAACATGTAACTATCTTCTATAGCCTCTGCAGGGCAGAACAAAATGGAAATCTCCATTCTGTTCAAAAGGCTCTTAATGCATGTTTTTTCCTTCTGAAGCATCAGTGAGCGTTTGAACCTTCTGTAATAGTTGCATATGAGTCTCTCAGTGTAAAAAAGATCTCAAAAATTCTGTAAACCCAAAGAATTTGTGGGACCTGATGGATTATTCTGAAGAACAGCAGGCTGTTTAACTGTTCAGGACAAACAAGAGACTCATGAACAACTATCACTAAACAAAACCACACAGCTGTAGAGCATTCAGGAACAACATGAAATGATTATTTTCTCTTTGTAAACATCTTATACGTGAAACATGTTTTTCAGGTCAGTACATTCATTTTGTATAATGCCTCTTATTTTGGTAAAATAATTAATGTTAAGCAGATTCTGAAAGAGGGATGTAAACTTTTGAACTCAACTGTATTCATCAACTCTTTTAAAAAAAAACAACAACCTGCAGTTCCCTGCTGTAAACATTTGTTTATATTCTTACCTTTCCTAATATTCCCTGTAATTTCCATAACTCTAATTTTTTGTTCCATTAGCCCCTGAAGGCCGTCATCAAGCACAGTGATGGAAGCTCAGAAACCATTGAGTTGAACCACACCTTCAACGAAACCCAGATCGAATGGTTCCAGGCTGGCTCCGCCCTCAACAGAATGAAGCAGATGCAGAAATGAACGTGATTGGCTATTAATAGACAGATTTGGGAGGGGGGAAGAGATTATGCTTCAAACAGGAGGATTTGCTATGTGTATGAAAGGTTTAAATACTCATGTAATTATGAACTGAAATATACATAATACATAAATACATTTTAAAACCGTGTTGCATAGACAAGTCATGTCATTACTATACAAAGCTATATATAATACATTAAAAGGTATTACGTTTAGCTACTATGTAATGCTTATAAACTTCAAACTGGGTCTGTGTATTACAGAATGGGTAATTAAAAAAAAAATGCTTGTTAGTGGGAGAAACCAGTGTTTAATTTATAAAATCATCCAAGTGTGTGTTCAGGCAGTTGTTGATTATTATTTCTGCTGTTTGTAATATTACACTGAACTGTAATAAGAGCTGCTTGTGAATTTTCTGTCCTCAGCTATTAATGGATTATCTTCACATGATTCTTTTAGCAGAGATTATCAACCATTCATGATTGTTGCTGTTCACGCAAGCTTGTAACTTGACCGATGTTCATGTAGCTATTCTTACTGTGAGTCAGAGTGACTTGTCTATGCTTATTCTTCAAGCCCTAGCAGATCCTGTCATATAGAAATATTTCTGGTACTAAGTACACCACAGGTCAAGTTCATAAACGTTTTAAACTGAATGCTTATTTATAAACGTCCAATGTGCATTATCTTAAGTGTTTTGGATGAGTAATGGATCCGTAATCAGACCTCCAAACTCTTTTCCTTTATATTTGAGTGCCCTTTTTTGTAGGGTTGCATTTTCTTTTCTTTTCGAACAGAGCCATGCCCATGTCAAAGCAGTGACATCAATCACTCTGATCAGCAGACTATAGCAGCTGTTTTCAAGATACCAAGCAGTAAATGACTAGCTTTGTCTGAGTCTACATATTCATCCTCATAAGATGAACTTTTACCGTTGTATGAATGCTAGCCAGTGCAGTAAATGTAAAGATTGCTGTCTGGATGTATTGCAGCTCTGTGAAAGAAAGGAATGATGGGTTTTGTGCTTCTTGTAACACCCCACAAACACATCCTCTTGATTATGACTCCATTATTTTCATTCTCTTTTTTTCGTTCTTGAGGAATTGAATGCTGATTGGTTACAGTGGGTTATAAAATAAAAGTCATAAAAAAATCTGTCCTTTTGCATTTATACTGTGTGAAAATATATATATTTTAGAAATGTGTAAAATATTGGAAAATTATTTAGCTTCTTTTATGGTTAGACTACACTACTAAGATTTTTTAAATGTTTTTTTTTAAGTCTCTTCTGCTCACCAAGCCTGCATTTATTTGATCCAAAATCCAATATATTTTTAGTATTTAAAATAACTGCTTTGTATTTAAATATATTTGAAAATGTAATTTATTTGTGATCAAAGCAAAATTTTCAGCATATTTACTCCAGACTTAAGTGTCACATGATCCTTCAGAAATCATTCTAAAATTCTGATTTGCTGTTCAAGAAACATTTATTATCAATATTATTAATATTTAAAACAGTTGAGTACGTGTTTTCCAGGATTCTTTAATGAATAGAAAGACCCAAAGATCAGCATTTATGTGAAATAAAAAGCTTTTGTAACATACACTGTATCGTTCAAAAGCCTGGAGTCAATTTATTTTATTTTATTTTTTATTATTTTTTATAGAAATTGATACTTTTATTTAGCAAGGATGCTTTAAATTGATGAAGTAATGATAAAGATATTTACAATGTTACAAAATATATCAATTTCACATAAAAACGTTCTATTCATCAAAGAAACCTGAAAATAATTATTCTCAGCTATTTTCAACAAAATAATAATAATAATAATAAATGTTTTTTGAGCAGCAAATCAGAATATTAGAATGATTTCTGAAGGATCGTATGACTGGAGTAATGATGCTAAAAATTCAGCTTTAAATTTTTACATTTTAAAATATATTCAAACAGTAAATTTAAATAGTAAATATATTTCTACATTTTAACGTTTTTTCTGAACTTTGGATCCAATAAAAGCAGAAAATACTTTGAAAAACATTAAAAATCTCACTGTTCAAAAACTTTTGACTGGTAGTGTATGTTTACTCCCTGTCTACTCCTTGTAGCACTATACTGTTTAAATTATGTAAATAATTTAGTTAATTATTTAGTAATTTAGTTCAATTCAATGTTTGTTTTTACATTTTTACACCCTGGCTGACGCCTAGTGGTCACCTGACACCAGTTTCTCTGAGGTACATAATATGTATATAGTGGTTGTTACGCGTTTACATCCTCTATTTTATAAAGTATCTGTCTTTAAGAACCGCTGAGTGAAATATTACAATATTTCTAAACATCATGAAAACATAAATAAGCACATCTACGCTGCGTCGCGTCAAACTAGAACGCGTCTGTATTACATTATGGACGCTCTGATTGGTCGACTGAAGACTGACGTCAGGATTCTGTCGTTCATTATAATTGGAGCGTTTTTGTTTTCTTGCGTCGCGTCGCGTCTCTCGCGTTCAATTTTGATGGGGTGTCCCTCCCTCTCCTCCCGTAACCTCATTTATTGTGTGCTACGTAAGGGTCCCTTGAATATGTGGACCACGAATGATAGTATCCAGACATTTAATACTAGACTCTAATGTAGCTATGTAGAAATATTGTTGTTTTTTGCAGCCGTCGAGATATCAAACGACAGATTGGTATCCACTATAACGTACTGTACGGTAAGAATTTCAATATGTTTTCCTGTCCGTATATATTACCGTTGATTGAATACGCCTTTCTTGTTACGGTGTCGCATACTGTGGACTACGTTTGTCAACAACCTGCATAGTTGAGCGCAGGTTGATAATATGATAATAAAACACAAATATCGTTACAGTTTAATCGCAGTCACTGTCGAATATGCTGATATAGAGTTTGCAGAACACAGATGCTTGGTGTTTCTTAGACTACAGGGAAACCCTTGGCGCATTGTAAAACAATGAAAGGGAAACAACAAGAAGGGGGAAAACAGTCGCCCCTAGTAATAAGATCTGATGTGGTCCTGATGCAGCTGCTGCACCCAGATTTGAGTTTAGAGAGAGCAACACACAACACAAGACATAAAAACGTCTCTTCAGTAAAAGCAGGTCAAATCTGGCAGGGTGGATTATTTCAAAGCAACTGTTAATGTTTAATGTCACAAATCTTTTTTTTTTCAAATCACAGAGGCCTCATCTCATCTCCAGTGAACTACATACCAATGGCTGATTCAGACAGCACATCTACATCTGATCGAAAGCCGCACTGCCCACATACACCTATCTCACTTTCATTACCTTTCCTGAGAGAGGGCAGCAATGTCTTGGAGAGGAAACCGCCCCAAACAGGGGAACCTCCTAGTCCACTGCCAACCAAACGCACACGCACCTATTCAGCGTGAGTATCTAGGAAAAACATATCATGTAGTTTGTGTAAATATGATACAAAATTATTATTATTTTTTATAGTTTGTCTGACTTTATTGTAGCAGATGGATTTTTTTTTTTTTTTTTTACAGATATTGACACTTTTCTGCTTTGTTCTTCAATATCGGGGCTACCGATAAGTGCCAAAAAGGGCAAAAAAGATTAATTTAAGACATCTCAGAGCAAATAAATAACATAAAATGAAGACATGAAATGAAAAATTCATGTACTTTGTGTAAATGTGACACAAAAAAGAGTTTTGACTATTATTTTTATATTTTGCCTTATTTTAATGTTGCAGATCGATAATTTTTTTTTACAGATATTAACAGTTTTCTACTTTGATCTTCAGTTTCGGAGCTACCAGTAAGTGCAAAAGAGAGCGAAAAAAATGCATTTTTAAGACATTTTAGAGCAAATAAATAAAATAAAAATAATACATAAAATGAAACATTTTGAAAAAAACAAGTACTTTGTGTAAATGTGATACAACAAGAGATTTTTTACAGATATGACAGATATTTTTTCTTTTTTTACAGAAAGATTGACTTTTCTTTTCTTTAGTTTCGGAGCTACCAATAAGTGCAAAAGAGAGCAAAAAAACCCAGCAGTTTTAAGACATTTTAGAGCAAATAAATACAATAAAAGGAAACATTAAAATATTTCATGTACTTTGTGTGGATGGATTTTTTTTTTTACAGATATTGACATTTTCTGCTTTGTTTTTTTAGTATCGGGCTAAAGATAAGTGCCAAAGACAGTGAAAAAAAAAACAGTTTAAGACATTTTAGAGCAAATAAATAAAATAAAAATAATACATAAAATGAAACATTTTGAAAAAATCATGTGTAAATGTGATACAAAAAGAGTTTTGACTATTATTTTTATATTTTATCTGACTTTAATGTAGTGTGGATATAATGGATATTTTTTACAGACTTTTTTTTGCTTTGTTCTTCAGTTTTGGGGCCAGCGATAAGTGCCAAAGAGAGGGAAAAACACAGCAAATAAATAAAATTAAATTAATAAATAAAATGAAACATAAAAAAAAAAATGTACATTGTGTAAATGTGATACAAAAAAAGTTTTTACTGTTATTTTTATATTTTGTCTGACTTTACTGTAGCTGATGGATTTTTTTTTTTACAGATATTGACATTTTCTGCTTTGTTTTTTAGTATCGGGCTAAAGATAAGTGCCAAAAACAGTGGAAAAAAAAAAACTAAGACATTTTAGAGCAAATAAATGAAATGAAATAATTACATAAAATGAAACATTTTGATAAAAAATGTGTACTTTGTCTAAATGTGATACAAAAAGAGTTTTGACTATTTTATTTATATTTTGTCTGACTTTATTGTAGTGGATTGATTTTTTTTTACAGATATTGACATTTTCTGCTTTGTTTTTTAGTATCGGGCTAAAGATAAGTGCCAAAGACAGTGAAAAAAAAAAACAATTTAAGACATTTTAGATCAAATAAATAAAATAAAAATAATACATAAAATGAAACATTTTGAAAAAATCATGTGTAAATGTGATACAACAAGAGTTTTGACTATTATTTTTATATTTTGCCTGATTTTAATGTAGCAGATGGATATTTTTTAAACATATTGACACTTTTCTGCTTTGTTTTTCAGTATTGGGCTAAAGATAAGTGCCAAAAACAGTGAAAAAAAAAAACTATTTAAGACATTTTAGAGCAAATAAATGAAATGAAATAATTACATAAAATGAAACATTTTGAAAAAATCATGTGTAAATGTGATACTAAAGATAAATGCCAAAAACATTGATAAAACAGCAATTTATGACATTTTAGAGCAATTAAAAAATATTAAATTAAAGTAAATAAAACATTTTAAAAATGAATGTACTTTGTGTAAATGTGATATAAAAAGAGTTTTGACTATTATTTTTATATTTTGTCTGACTTTATTGTAGTGGATGGATTTTTTTTTTTTTTTTTTTTTTTTTTACAGATATGGACACTTATGCTTTTTTCTTCAGTGTCGGGTGTCAAAGAGTTTTGACTATTATTTTTATATTTTGTCTGACTTTAATGTAGCAGATGGATGTTTTTTTTTTTTGTTTTTTTTTTACAGATATTGACACTTTTCTGCTTTGTTCTACAGTATCAGGGCTAGCGATAAGAGAGCCAAAAAAATCAATTTAAGACATTTTAGAGCAAATAAATAAAATAAAATGAAACATTAAAATTAAAATTGTGACCATTAACTGAGAGTCATTGCAGACAAAATTAGGACTTGATTATTATTATAATTTTTTTTATAATTGTAGCTTCTTTACTCTGTTATTTTGTCAGATCGGTAAGAGCCAAATCTGGACCCATCTTCAAGGGCATTTGCAAGAACTTCTCAAGGTCACAAGGTCACGGATTCATTCGCCCCTCCCATGGAGGAGAAGACATATTTGTTCACATCTCAGAGTAAGTGTGATAATTAAAATGGTAAATATTAAATTGTAAGCATTGAATTTAAAATTGTTTTAGTTTAGCAACTGCTTTAAAAGATGATTAAAAATAAATATGTAAAGAAATGTTAAAATATAATGTAATGTTATATTATATCATACTCTTTTTTTTTTTAGTATTGAGGGTGAATATGTGCCAATGGAGGGTGATGAGGTGACCTACAAAGTGTGTCCTGTTCCTCCCAAGAACCTAAAATTCCAAGCCGTTGAGGTGGTCATCACCAACCTGTCTTCCGGGAGGAAGCACGAGACCTGGTCCGGGCAAGTTATCAGCTCCTAGCTCTTACATTCAAAGCCCAACAGAAGAAAAAAAGCAGAGAGGAAGAAATAAAGTAAAGGTTTAACTCGAGGTGCTCATGCTGGCGTAAAATGGTGTTGTGTGTAAGTAGGATAGGGATGGAATAGCAATTAGGGTTATGCAACTGTTGTTTTCTCCGGCCTGGCAAATAAGCAACAGGAAGTTAGTGAAAGGTTTGTTTGGAAAATGTTTTGGGATGCAAGTCAGCTGAGCTTTAATATAGCGTTGGCAGAACATAACATAACTGTGAAACAAAAAAGCAGCAGTGTTGCCCTTGTTTGAAACTTTGTCATTCATATGTAATTAATTATGTATTTATTTTCACTTTCTGTACAGGGACATTTGAGTTCGTCGTGATGTGTATGTTCAAGTCATTTATGTAAAACCGATTTCCTAAACTAAATTAATGCACTTCAATGGAAACTTCCATTCATTTAATTGTGATTGATAGGACTGATATTAGTTTTCTGTAAGAAAGCTACAAATCCCAAAATCACAGTAGCTCATTTTGTCAAGAACAATGCTTCTTATGATAATTCTAATAAAACTGAAATAACATAACAATGCTGTGTTTTTCTCTGTCTCTCTCGATATTTTTATCCATTAAAGCATATTTAAGGTATACTTTCAGTTTTTCAGACTTTTAAATCCATTCCAGCTATGTAAATGAAGTGCTTATAAAGATAAAATTGAAGTGTGAGAATATGGAGACTGCCAAAGTAAATGCAAAATCAGAAATTAAATAAATCTTAAATAAATTAAATAATAATATTAAATATAAAAATATGACCAATTGAATTATTTGTTTTACTGTATGTATATCAACAAATATACTTAAATATCCACCTTTTTATCGTGAGAACTAGCATGGCCATTTTAAAACTTTATGGGTCAGGCTTCCGGTTTCATCCATGTCCAGCTATTTTTTTGCTGTACAAAACAGCTCATTTTGCTGCTTGATATTGCAAATTACATGTTATTTTAATGTATTTATCCTAATTATGAACAAACTGGATTGTATTGCAAATTTACCGTTTACTGCACGTTTTATTTTTCTCCTTATTTCCATGTAGTGGCTAATGAACCGAAGTCTTACCCATAGGCTTACTTCCGTTATATAATAAAAAATAAAAAAGGTCAATATATAACAGAGAAAAAGAGATAGGCTGTATCCTAAATCGCACCCTATACCCTCAAATAGGGTACTATAGGGGCAAATAGGGCACTATTTGAGGGGACATCCAGTTTAAGTGGTGTTCGAAACCATAGTGGACGTTCTCGAGTGCACTCATGGCATTGCACTCACCGATGTACAATCAACGGCTAGTGATAACCCATAATGCACTGTGAGACTGAGTCGCGCGCCGATTGAATTCCCGCGTCTCACCAGAAGATGGCGCCTGCAGCTGAATCATCCATCTGTTCATTTTACAACACGCTCGTCCACGGCGCAATACAGCGTACAAAACAGGTACAAATTCGTTGTAAATTGATTATTAAATTGTTTATATAGGGTTTATACGTAATTTCCGTGACATAGTTCTTGATAAATTCTTTAATCTTACTACTGGAACTGTCCGTTTTAAATGATTGTTAAACAGCAAGCATACTAAGCAAAAGCTGCAATCTTTCTGGTGCATTTAAGTGTCCGAATTTACTCACTGGTTTACTTCTTAAAGTGAACTGTATGAGTGGACTAATGTAGGGAATAGTGAATATGGTATAGGGGGCGATTTCGGATACATCCATAGACATCCAGTGTAAAACTTTCAAAGCATAGCCGTTTAATAAATGTTAAGATGTGCTGTAGCGCCATCTATCGGCGGAAGGGAAGCAAAGAGGTGGGGTCAGTGTTGCCAGGTTCGATTTTGAAAATGCAGTAGCGGGAAAAAATTCAGAGCCGCGGGTTACGGTTTTTGGACTACTTTAATAATGTACCGCGGCCTCCTAAAGCTTGTCTAAAGACAAATCAATATGAAAATAGATAATTTTACTAATACATTTTTGGAATGAATACCCAGCAACCTAAGACGGATGTCACAAACTATTAGGTGAGTTTTACCCACAGCAGAGATGTTAAAGGAGTAGTTCACTTTCAGAACAAGAATTTACAGATAATGTACTCACCCCCTTGTCATCCAAGATGTTCATGTCTTTCTCTCTTCAGTCGTAAAGAAAGGATGTTTTTTGAGGAAAACATCTCAAGATTTCTCTCCATATAATGGACTTCTATGGTGTCCCCGAGTTTGAACTTACAAAATGCTGTTTAAATGCAGCTTCAAAGGGCTCTGAACAATCCCAGCTGAGGAAGAAGGGTCTTATCTAGCAAAACAATTGGTTATTTTCTAAAAACATTTATACCACATTACAAATGTATATATAAATTTATAACTTATATACTTTTTAATCTTAAACACCAATGCCAAACTAGACAAGACTGGCATTTGAGGTTAAAAAGTTTATAAATTGTATTTTTTTTTAGAAAACAACCCATCATTTTGCTAGATAAGACCCTTCTTTCTTTGGCTGTGATTGTTTAGAGCCCTTTGAAGCTTCATTTTGTAAGTTCAAACTCGGGGGCACCATAGAAGTCCATCATATGGAGAGAAATCCTGAGAATTTCCTTACAACTGAAGAAAGAAAGACGATATCTTGGATAACAAGCGGGTGAGTATATTATCTGTAAATTTTTGTTCTGAAAGTGAACGTCTCGGTTACGTATTGTAACCCTCGTTCCCTCCTACAGATGTCTCGTCGAGACCGACGAATTGGGATCTCGCCTAGAGAGACCAATCTACTTCGTGTGTATACAAGCGAGCCAATGAATATTGGCATGCATGATTGCAGCCAGCTGCGGCTGATCACAGCGTGAGCATATAATGCGCAGCAGGTGCATGCACCATTAAGATTTCGCTGAGGAGCTGGGACAGGCCCGGCCGTACAGCGGTGGTACAGGAGCCGCGGCGACGGGACGAGACGTCTCCGTTCCCTCCTTCAGGGAACGAGGGTTACAATAAGTAACCGAGACGTTCCCTATCAGTCGGTCTCTTTGACGTCTCGTCGAGACCGACGAATTGGGATCCCTAACAAAGCGCCGTGGCTGCTGCCCCTTCCAGTGTCCTGAGCGGGCCTCCTGGGTCCCGTTACTGGCTTGGCCAGGGGCTCGCATCAAGGAGAGCCAGTCACTGTATAACATAGTGCCACCCATTTCAGTGAAGCTGGAGCACTGGGAATATGCGGAGCTCACGTCCTTCCGATAGGAGGTTCGTAGCAATACACATATAACTCAATTCAGGTTTATATGGAAGATTGGAGGTGATTGAACCCTCATTTACTGGTAGAAGAGTTACCGGGGAAACACACAGCCTCTATGGCGCAATGTGGAATTTCGTAAGAGATGCAATTAAGTCTCTACGTAGAGCCTAGCCCTCTACCGGTTCTGAAGGATTCATCGAGTGAGGGCCTGACGCCTGACATTCCGCTACGTCGGCTGTCAAGCTCAGCGGAGGAACTCAACAGAGCTACTCTCAGGTTACTCAGGAGCATTATAGCAAGCCGACCCGAGGCCTCTCTGTGCCTCTACCCGTTTGAGGTGAGAACACAGGAGGAGACTGTGTCTACACGAAGGCTATAGAACCTCGTGAATGTGTTAGGGGTCGCCCAGCCCGCCGCTCTACAAATGTCATTTAGCGAGGCGCCACGAGCCAACGCCCAGGAGGATGCAACACTCCTAGTTGAGTGTGCTTTCAGCCTGAGGGGGCAGGGCACACCCTGAACCTGATAGGCCAGGGTAATGGCATCCACTATCCAGTGGGCCATCCTCTGCTTGGAGACGGCATTCCCCTTCTGCCTACCTCCATGACACACAAAGAGCTGGTCTGAGGTCCTGAAACTTTGTGTCCGGTCAACATAGCATCATGCTCGGACGGGACAAAGCAAAGCCAGGGCTGGGTCTGCCTCCTCCGAGGTCGGGGAGAAAAAGAGCTGGCAGTGGGCCGTCTCCGGGGAGGCGAACAGATCTACTTGAGCCTCGCCGAAGCGTCTCCAAATCAGCTGAACCGACTGGGGGTGGAGTCTCCACTCTCCGGGAAGCGCAGCTCGTGAGAGCTCGTCGGCCACACGGTTGAGCAACCTGGGAATGTGAATGGCACGAAGCGACCTCAGATGCTCCACAAGAGGAGATGATGGGCGAGTTGCGACTGCGACGGGAGCGTAGACCGCCTTGCCGGTTGATGTATGCAACGGTCGCAATGTTGTCCGTATGGACTAGCACGTGCTTGCCTCGTAGGTGCCCCTTGAGTCGGAGCAGGGCGAGACGTACTGCAAGCAACTCGAGGCAGTTGATGTGCCAAGTTAGCTGGGGGCCCGTCCAAACCCCTGAAACTGCCCTTCCGTCGTACGTGGGCTCCCCAACCGGTGGCGGAGGCATCCGTGTGTATCACAGAATGCCTGGAGACCTGTTCTATGGGTACTCCTG
The DNA here is from genome assembly GCF_049309525.1 of Garra rufa. Classification (NCBI taxonomy): domain Eukaryota; kingdom Metazoa; phylum Chordata; class Actinopteri; order Cypriniformes; family Cyprinidae; genus Garra; species Garra rufa. The sequence continues at coordinate 19,559,662 of NC_133382.1, forward strand.
CCCATAGAAATGAGAGGTCTGACCACAGGATGAAGGTTTGGAGGCAAGCCGGAGTTATTTGAACCCGGTGAGAACCGCGTAGCCACGCTCTCCTCGGGACTCGGCCATGAAGCCAGTGTTGAAGCGGTCTCATACGGAGCAGCCCCAGCGGTGTAACTGCCGCTGCTGCTGCCATATGCCCCAGGAGCCTCTGAAACTGTTTCAGTGGGACCGCCGTCCTGCTCTTGAACGTATCCAGGCAGTTCAACACAGACTGAGCACGTTCCTGCGTGAGGCGTGCTGTCTGGCTGACCGAGTCCAGTTCCATACCGAGAAAAGAGATCCTCTGCGTTGGAGAGAGTTTGCTCTTTTCCCAGTTGACCCGAAGACCCAACCGGCTGAGGTGTGTGAGCACCAAGTCCCTGTGTTAGCATAGTTGGTCCCGAGACTGTGCTAGAATGAGCCAGTCGTCGAGGTAGTTGAGAATGCGAATGCCCTGTTCTCTGAGAGGAACAAGGGCCGCTTCCGCGACTTTCATGAAGACACGGGGGGAAAGGGACAGCCCGAAGGGCAGGACTGTGTACTGATATGCTCTGCCTTCGAACGCGAACCGCAGAAAGGGTCTGTGGCGCGGAAGAATTAAGACATCTCCCGAAGAGCAGCATCCTCCATCTCTGGGTCGCCCATCTCAGGGCCTCTTGTTCTTGCGCTTCCCAGTGGTCTTTGTGGGGGCCTGGACGGGCTGGGCGGCTGCTCGGCGACCGGCTCCACGGCGCCGTTGTGAAGGCTGCTGCGGTGGCTGCTGTGGAGCGGAGGCGGAAGCCGAGGGCCACCCTCGGCGACGAGCAGACTGGGGTGCCGCCGGCGGCCGGGTGGAGGCAGCAGCTGCATGCCGGGGCAGGATGTGACTGATGGCCTCAGTCTGCTTCTTGGTGGCGGAGAACTGCTGGGCAAAGCTCTCCACTGCGTCGCCGAAGAGGCCCGTCTGGGACACCGGAGCGTCGAGGAATCTGGTTTTGTCGCAGTCCCTCATATCTGCCAGACACAGCCAGAGATGGCGTTCCTGGACCACCATGGTGGACATGGCATGACCCAGAGACCGCGCGGTCACCTTCGTCGCACGTAGCGCGAGGTCCGTGGCGATGCGAAGTTCACGGAGAACTTCTGGGTCGTGACCACCCTCGTACAGGTCCTTCAGTGCCTGGGCCTAGTGCACCTGTAATAACACCATAGCGTGTAGGGCGGAACCAGCGGAGCCGCAGGCCGCATAGGCACTGCCGATCAGAGCCGACGAGTGCCTACAGGCCCGGAAAGGGAGCGACGGACTGTTGCCCCGCCAAGTGGAAGCGGCGCCCGGACACAGTTGCATCGCGTCCGCCATCGAGGGTGGTGAGGGAGGAAGTCCCACTCGAGCGGTTTCGGGCAGTGAAAGGTGCCGTCCACGTTCGGGTGAGCTCTTCATGCACCTCCGGGAAGAAGGGCACCTGGGTGGGATGCTGAGAACCAGCGCGGGCCACCCCGAGATACCAATCATCCAGCCGGGAGAGATCGGGACGTGATGGAGGATTCCATTCAAGCCCTACCCTCTCGGCGGCCCGGGCAAGCATAGCCATCATCTCCGGGTCGGTATCCGGCACCGCTAACCGCCCAGCGGACGACAGTGTGCCGTCATCCTCCCCTGAAGATACTGGCTCTCCCTCCGATGCCGCGACCGACATCTGTTCGTCGGGGGGAGCCCCAAAGGTAACAGGCGGTACCCCTAAAGAAGGTCCAACCCGCTCCCTGAAAGCTCCGGTGGCGACGGAGCGTCGGTGGAAGAAGGGACCCCCGCCGATGGAATGGGCGGGAAATTCCTCACCGTCACCGTCAGACCGGACAGACCCCTGCTTCCAGAAGTAACGCCCCCCCCCCCCGGCGTTTGCCTGGAGGAACGCTAGTTCTGGGCAGAGGGACTGGAACCCCGCCCCTTTGCAGGAAGCGGAGTCTGGTCCGCAACTCTGTGATTGTCATCCTCCCGCAATGGGGGCATGACTCATCCACGAACGCTGCCTCAGCGTGTTGAGTGCCCAGACACGTGAGGCAGTGTGCGTGGCCATCACCCAGCGCCAGGAAATGGCCACATCCAGAAACACACGGGGAAAAAGGCATGATATAAAAGTCTCGTCTTTATAAAGACGTTCACCCACGGAGTCTCTTTGAAATTCACTCTCTTAGGAATTTGCTCTTTTAGTGCTGAAGCGCAAAGGGGAGATGGCCGCAGCAACACAGAAGGTGGGTGGTGCAAACCAGCTGTGTGCTTTCACTCGACACGGAAGACCACCGCCGCTGAAGCGCCGTGCCTCCAACACAAAAAAGAAAAGAGACGTTGGTGTTTTGAAAAACAGCTTCGATGACTCGTCTGTAGACTGGTCCAGCTCCGAAGCAAAAGCTTAATGATGCATGCACCTGCTACGCATTATATGCTCACGCTGTGATCAGCCGCAGCTGGCTGCAATCATGCATGCCAATATTCATTGGCTCGTTTGTATACACACGAAGTAGATTGGTCTCTCTAGGCGAGATCCCAATTCGTCGGTCTCGACGAGACGTCGAAGAGACCGACTGATAGGGAACTACTTTTTAAAGGCTTTCACACAGCAGAATTAAAAACACGACAACAGCCAGTCAAAGACTGATACTACACAAACTCAAACGCACGTAAAGCTCACGGTGATTTCAGCGTCTGTGTTTCTCTAAATGAGGACAATAAAACATGAACTTAATCTCTAGAGAGCCTCTCCGAGAGTCACTTCAGAACTTTACACCATTTAATTTGAAAATAATCACAACACGCGTGAATAAATTTTAACAGAAACATATTACTGTAATGTACTTCTTTAAGTAGTATTACTGTTATTTGTAAGGAATATCATTCAAGATTTTTTTTCATCCATGTTTTTATATTGTCGAGCAAAGACTTATTTTTATGATAAATTTTTATTATTAAATTTGTATTAAATCATACAAAATTAATAAAATGAAAAACACAGAATTTAGGGAATTTAAAAAATTGTTTTAATTCAATTAATAATTAATTTATACATCCATTCTCAGGGTCTAACAAACATGTGGAAAACATTTCCTTCCATATTAATGATAAATTAATATTTTGATAAATACTGATATAGTATGATAAGGAAAATATCGCCATATCTCCCAGCCCTATTTTTTTTTATTTATCATGAAAAGTACTGAAAATGAAAATGAGGAAGATAAAAAAAAGTTACAATAAAAAAACAGATTCAATAATTAAAAATGCACATATAGAGCCTAAACAAGTCTCGCCAAAATTAAAAACACAGATTTATTTTAAAGTACATTAATTGAATAAATCAGTTGTTAACTGTGTTTGGACTTGGCAAAAATTTAGCTTGTTTTCATTTCCTTTTGTGTGGGTTTTGAGTAAGCTTTGGGCTGAAATTTTTTCCAGGACCTGGCAACCTTTGGGTGGGGTGTTCAAGCAGACCACTAGAGAGAGCAGTACATAAAAAAAAACTAGAGATTACGGTCATGTAAAATTACTAAAAAGAAGAAAGACTTAAACCTCATTATAAAACATTATGTGAATTGCACTATGCGTGAAACATAGGGCTATTTAAATTTTGAGTGGGGGAAACCATAAACAGAGCAATATAAAAAACTATAAAAGGATAATAACATTTTATTCACACATTTTACTCTTAAAATAAACTTTATATTGCACCCTCAGCTCATAAACCCAGCTACTAGTTATGGCGCAGGTCTACAAAGAAACAACTAAGTTTTCTTTATCACCATATATAATCACACATTTATTTATGTGCATGTTAGTTGGAACCGCTTAGGAAAAAAAATAGATAGGCTATGACTTATGATGTCTGCTGAAGTCTCATGGCCCAGATTACCATAAGATTTACTTTAAAGATTTTTCTCAGAAGTCGTAAATGAAACTGAGTCATAAATATAGGCCTATGAACTGCCAAGACTATTGTTTGATATGATAAATCATTATTGAGGGGAAGCACCAGGTCGAACATTACAGTGTTGGAAAGAAATATGTAACCATAACACAAAAAGTGCACCACATTAAAGTACATTTAACAGGAAAAAACCTAAAGATTATATATATATCAAATATACAAAATAAAAATGTAGACAAATGATAAAACTTAACGCACAACAAATCATAACATGCATCAGAGTAATTTATGTATTTTCCCTGCTCTCAGCTGGGAAAACAAACACGACAGGTGCTTCATTTTGATTGCTTTTATGACGGATCCATTTATCATGGGACGATGGTTTTATGACTCAACCTTTGTCCTTCAGTGTTCTTCTCACCGTCGCTAACATGTCGTTTCCTCTACAATAGTGTTCAATAGACCCTGAGACCTTCCGCTTCAGTTGCGTTGACAGAAATTTGATTACTTGCCCATATATACATATATACGCATTAAAAGAGCTCCTCTATGAGAATCTTAGGCCTGAGATTTCACTCTCACTGGCAGTCATTGTGTGAGCTAATCTAGTGAACTAGCTATATAGAAAGCTGTCTGTCTGGAAATGTGCACATAAATGATGTCTATGTAGGCAGCACACTAGGTTTTAGGACACGACTGTCGAACATGTTGTTCATTAACACGTTGAGGTGAGAGCTGATTGATCAGTGTGAAAGTGTGCCTGTCTATGAAGACTAGCTTGGACTAGCTTTTTACTTCTTCCTCTAGATCTTCTATTCTTGGAATTTCGTCTTAAAAATGTTGAAGTCTGCTGGATATAACTCAGAAAAAAAGCTGGACGATTACAATCGCAATTCTGACTAAACATTGTGCTGATCTCAAAGGCTGAGAGACTGAATATGGATTACCGTATTTGGTTATTTGCATGTCTATCATGGACACTCCTAAGGCAAAGTTACTTTATGAAGGAGTCTTGCTTTAATGGAACACTTCTAATGAACGTTATTTTATTGGATGACGATGTATCGCCTTGGAGTATCAATTTTGTAAAGCCAGCGGTGATGAGAGCAGCTGGATCTGATTCTGAAGACGGTAAAGTATGATCCTAACAACATTTAAGAGAATATGAAGAGAGACTATTTAAAGTACAGCCTTGCAAAGCCATATTATGATAAACTAAATAAACATATGGTATTATAACACATAGGCCTAACTTGTTTAAATATGAAATGTCATTCAATTTGAAATTATTATATGTGGATTCTAAATTGATATGTGACCCTGGATCACAAAACAGTCATAAGGGTCATTTTTTTGGAATTTATACATAATCTGAAAGCTGAATACATAAGCTTTCCATGTACACTCTTAAAAAAAAAGGTTCTTCAAGTGATGCCATAGAAGAACCATTTTTGGTTCCACGAAGAACCATTCAGTCAAAGGTTCTTTAAAGAACCATTTCTTGCTTACCTTTTTATAATCTGAATAACCTTATTTGCCGCAAAGAACCTTTTGTGGAACAGAAAGGTTCTTCAGATGTTAAAGGTTCTTTATGGAACCATTAAAACAAAAAAGGTTCTTCTATGGCATCGTGAAGCACCTTTACTTTTTAAGAGTGTAGGGTGCAAAAAAATCGAAATATGGAGAAAATGGCCTTTAAAGTTGTCTAAATGAAGTTCTTAGCGACGCATATTACTAATCAAAAATTATGTTTTGAAATATATTACAGTAGGAAATTTACTAAATATCTTCACGGAACATGATCTTTACTTAATATCCTAATGATTTTTGGCATAAAAGAAAAATCGATTGAATTTGACCCACAATGACAATGTATTTTTTGGCTTTTGCTACAAATTGCTACTCAAGACTGGTTTTGTGGTCCAGGGTCACATATTATAGTTGGAATCGAATTTGAAGTGTTAACGTATTTATTTGTTTCTTTTTCATATTTTTTTAGAGGTGAATCGGCAATTATTGGTTAAGTTCAGAGGGTTTAAAACCGCTTACTACTTGAAAAAAGGCTGCAGCAGTAGCGCCTGTGAGGGGGTTGGAATTTTAAACGATCTTTCGGTCAGTTCTGGCTTTATTTTCTTTAAAATAAGCTTACTCCCTATATAAATTGTCTTTTCACTAATAATCTTGATTTCTTTCTAGAATGCAGGGGAGGAGGGATGTGCTCTGCTGGGGCCAACATGCACTTACGCAACTTTCCAAATGGTTGAGTATGTTAGATTTTAATTTTGCTGTTTTGTAAGTTTTACTTGTTTTGTAAGTTTTACTTGCATTTAGTGCATTCAACAGTACTAACCATATTTCAAAACAATAGATTAAAATATTAAATGACATATAAAGATGTACTTATACTACCAGTCAAAAGTTTTTAGACAGTAAAAGTTTATCATTTTTTTTTAAAAGAAGTCTCTTCTGCTCACCAAGCACCAAGCAAAGTACAGTAAAAACAGTAATTTTTTTAAAATGTTTCTACTATTTAAAATAACTGCTTTCTATTTGGGTATATTTTAAAATGTAATTTATTCCTTTGATTTCAAAGCTGAATTTTTAGCATCATTACTCCAGTCACATGATCCTTCAGAAATCATATTAATATTCTGATTTGTAGCTCAAAAACATTTAATATTATTATTATGTTGAAAACAACTGAGTAGATTTTTTTTCAGGTGTCACGTCCATAGATTGTCAGTTAGTTTGATTTGTTCCCCATGTGCTCCTTGTCCTAATTTTGTTTCTGTTCCCATTGTGTTCCACTGATTTCAATGTGTGTCATTTAGTTCCTTGTTACTTAAGCCCTGTGTTTTCCAGTGTCTAGCATCCGGTGTTATACGTCATTCCTTGTCTGTTATCCTATGCACCGGAGTTGTTCTTTTTTTATTATTATTATTAAAGACTGTTTAAGTTTATTCCACGCCTTCTCGCTCCCCTCCCTTTGAAGTCTTGACATCACGTTTCTTTGAGGAATTGAATGTTCAGAAGAACAGCATTTATCTGAAATGGATAACTTTTGTAACATTATAAATGTCTTTATCATCACTTTTGATCAATTTAAAGCATCCTTGCTAAATAAAAGTATTTATTTTATTTTTTTATTTTTATTTTAGATAAATGCTAATCTTTGGATCTTTTTTTTCATCAAAGAATCCTGAAAAAAAAAGTACTCAACTGTTTTAAATATTGATAATAATAATAATAATAATAATAATAAAGTTTCTTGAACAGCAAATCAGCATATTAGAATGGTTTCTGAAGGATCATATGACACTGAAGACTGAAGTAATGATGCTGAAAATTTAGCTTTGATCACAGAAATAAATTACATTTTAAAATATATTCAAACAGAAAGCAGTTATTTAAAAATATTTCACAATATTACTGTGTTTAGCTGTTTTTTGGATCAAACAAAGGCAAGCTTGGTGAGCAGAAGAGAATTCTTACTGTCCAAAAACTTTAGACTGGCAGTGAAAGTAAAGTTCAAGGTTCAACCAACAAAATAAAAAAATATGCTATTTAGTGACTGAAAGTTAGTATTTAGAAATGATCATACACTCCTAAAAATAAAGGTGCTTTAAAAGGTTCTCCACAGTGATGTCATAGAAGAACCATTTTTGGTTCCACAAAGAACCATTCAGTCAAAGGTTCTTTAGGGAACCATATATTACCTTTTTATAATCTGAAGAACCTTCTTTCGCCACAAATTATGTTTTATTAACAAGGTTCGGGAGGAGCACGATCAGATATTCAACCAATTTGGCACAGGTGTAATTCGTTTACCCAATCATCCTAACAAGCACAACACGTATATAAACAGACCGCCTTCTTACCTCCGTCCTGTGATAGTTTCTTGGCATCCCTCCTCCACCCCAATTCCCCACTTCTAACCTGTTTTTATCCCATACTAGGGATAGGGGGAGTTCTCTGGGTTCGGCCTGTATTCCGGGCCCGGAGCCCTCCCCCAGGACAGCACGCCAAAATATGCTTTCTACATGCTCAAGCAGATTAGATGTAAGGGCGAACTATTGAAAGAACCTTTTGTGAAACAGAAAGGTTCTTCAGATGTTAAAGGTTCTTATTGGAACCATTTAGACAAAAAAGGTTCTTCTATGCATGGCATCATGAAGCACCTTTATTTTAAAAAGTGTAAAGCATAAGCATAAGAAGAATATGTGATATGTCTGTGACCACTTTTGTAGTCTGGAGATTGGTCTGAACCTCAACATGCCCATCATCTCTGCCGGAAGCTTTGGATTGTCTTGTGACTTCAAGAGAGATCTGACTCGACTTCTGCCTCCAGCAAGAAAAATCTCCAGCTTCTTCTTCAACTTTTGGAACCACGTAGACCATATCAAGTCTAAATGGAAAACAGCATATATATACAAGAAACAGAATAACACAGAGGACTGTTTCTGGTGTGTACATTATGTAGTAACTATATGTAGAAAGATTTCCATACGGTTCTCTGTATGATTTTGTGTCTTGTCTGCAGGTACATAAATGCTCTTGAGGTGGCTTCAGGCAACTTTTCCTCCAGTTTAGAGAAAAATGTGATCCTGCGAAATAAGGAAGATCTCAGTAAGGCTCTGGATAACCGTAACCGGGACAGTAACTGTGAGACCTTGTTTTATTTGAATATTAAAACTTAGTTTGTAAATGTTTTACTTACGGTAATTTATGCCTTAATGTATGTGTGTCTCTGGTCAAAACATTCCACTTTTTGTTACTTGATTGCTGTTTTACAGTGTTCATTATATGTGGAACACCTGATGACATCATGGATCTGAAGAATGGCACTATGGACTCTAATGAAGAAATCGTTTTTCTTCTTATTGACCTTTACAAGTCAGTCAACTCTTGTTTTCTTTTATCAAGAGAGCTAGTAATGTATTGGTAAAGACTGGAAATCCAACTAACTTACTTACTAACTCACAGTGACAGATATTATAATGGGTCATCTAATGCTGCTATGAAAAATGTCCTGGTGCTAACAATGCCTAACACGAGACAATACACCATTGACACTTCTGGTAACAACACGGTAGGTAAAGCTTTTATTTATCTCCTAAAATATATTTCAAAAGATCAATTTATTCTGTGCTAGAGATTTTCCTTGGTATTTTTATTTCTTAGGTTGCATTTTACATACACTATATGGACAAAAGTTGCTAAACTTTGCATACTAATACATAGCCATTAAGTTGGTCCCCAATTGCAGATATTACATCTTCCACTCTTCTGGTTTTCCACACAATATTTATGTGTTTTCATGGGCCCATTTATCCAGTAACACATTTGTGAGGTCAGGCACTGATGTTGGATGAGAAGCCCTGGCTTGCATACTCCATTTCAGTTCATCCCAAAGGTGTTTGGGGTTGAGGTCAGGGCTCTGTGCAGGCCAGGCAAGTTTAAAGCACATTTATTTTATACTATGTATAGTTCAAGTCTATTACAGTATTTACTGGCATATCGCTCAAGACATACTCATATAAAATTGTAATTAAACTTTATTTGGAGTACTACTTGTGCACAATGCACATTTCTTAATATTAAGCCTAAATATGTTTTATTGACACTGTTGATGAGGATTACATGGTCTTTAAATATTTTGCATTCAAACACATTATTACTTAAAGTGTACATGAAGTATACTTACAGTCAAGGCCAAAAGTTTTGAGAATGACACAAATATTAGTTTTCACAAAGTTTACTGCTAAACTGCTTTTAGATCTTTTGGCGCTTTTCCACTACACAGTACCAGCTCGGCTCAACTCGACTCGGCTCGACTCGGCTCTGTTTGGTTTTCCACTGTGTAGAAGTTGTACCTATACCTCCACAATAGTACCTGGTTGTCATAGCGACGCTGCAAGAAACTGCCGTGATGTAATCTTCTACGCGACACACACCCGCTGTCTGCACCTCCTCGTTTGACCACGGCGTATTCTTCCGAGTTGCCATAATATGTAATGGATTGGATATGTCACGCAATCTCTGGCCAAACATTTTAAAAATGGCGGGGTTATTCTGGATACTATTGCTGGCGCGTGCAATGATGACGCAGTGAATAGTGACGATTCTCTCTGACCAATCAGCAGTCTGCTGTGTTTTCACGTCACATTTTAGTATCGCCTTAGCTCGCCTCAGCTCGCTTGGAACCTCGCCGGAGGTGGTACGAAAAAAAGTACCTGGAAGTCGGTACAGGTACAACTTTTACACAGTGGAAAACCAAACAGAGCCGAGTCGAGTCGAGCCGAGGCGAGCTGAGGCGAGCTGGTACTGTGTAGTGGAAAAGCGCCAAAGTTGTTTCTGTGATGTACTGAAATATACACTTCATACGTTTCAAAGGCTTTTATCGACAATTACATGACATTTATGCAAAGAGTCAGTATTTGCAGTGTTGGCCCTTCTTTTTCAGGACCTCTGCAATTCAACTGAGCATGCTCTCAATCAACTTCTGGGCCAAATCCTGACTGATAGCAACCCATTCTTTCATAATCACTTCTTGGAGTTTGTCAGAATTAGTGGGTTTTTGTTTGTCCACCCGTCTCTTGAGGATTGACCACAAGTTCTCAATGGGATTAAGATCTGGGGAGTTTCCAGGCCATGGATCCAAAATTTCAACGGTTTGTTTCCCGAGCCACTTAGTTATCACTTTAGCCTTATGGCATGGTGCTCCATCGTGCTGGAAAATGCATTGTTCTTCACCAAACTGTTGTTGGATTGTTGGAAGAAGTTGCTGTTGGAGGGTGTTTTGGTACCATTCTTTATTCATGGCTGTGTTTTTGGGCAAAATTGTGAGTGAGCCCACTCCCTTGGATGAGAAGCAACCCCACACATGAATGGTCTCAGGATGCTTTACTGTTGGCATGACACAGGACTGATGGTAGCGCTCACCTTTTCTTCTCCGGACAAGCCTTTTTCCAGATGCCCCAAACAATCGGAAAGAGGCTTCATCGGAGAATATGACTTTGCCCCAGTCCTCAGCAGTCCATTCACCATACTTTTTGCAGAAGATCAATCTGTCCCTGATGTTTTTTTTGGAGAGAAGTGGCTTCTTTGCTGCCCTTCTTGACACCAGGCCATCTTCCAAAAGTCTTGGCCTCACTGTGCGTGCAGATGCGCTCACACCTGCCTGCTGCCATTCCTGAGCGAGCTCTGCACTGGTGGCACTCCGATCCCGCAGCTGAATCCTCTTTAGGAGACGATCCTGGTGCTTGCTGGACTTTCTTGAACGCCCTGAAGCCTTCTTAACAAGAATTGAACCTGAAGTTCTTGATGATCCTATAAATTGTTGATTTAGGTGCAATCTTAGTAGCCACAATATCCTTGCCTGTGAAGCCATTTTTATGCAACGCAATGATGGCTGCACGCGTTTCTTTGCAGGTCACCATTGTTAACAATGGAAGAACAATGATTTCAAGCATCACCCTCCTTTTAACATGTCAAGTCTGCCATTCTAACCCAATCAGCCTGACATAATGATCTCCAGCCTTGTGCTCGTCAACATTCTCACCTGAGTTAACAAGACGATTACTGAAATGATCTCAGCTGGTCCTTTAATGACAGCAATGAAATGCAGTGGAAAGTTTTTTTCGGGATTAAGTTAATTTTCATGGCAAAGAAGGACTATGCAATTCATTTGATCACTCTTCATAACATTCTGGAGTATATGCAAATTGCTATTATAAAAACTTAAGCAGCAACTTTTCCAATTTCCAATATTTATGTAATTCTCAAAACTTTTGGCCACGACTGTACAATAGTTCCACTTTAGCACAATCGAATATACTTAAGTATATCTTTATTTCGACTTCAGCACTACTTCCGCACAATTAAAGTGCATTAAGTACAAAATTAGTTGTTTTATTTTAGCAGAATTTAAATATACCAGTTTAGTATACTAAAAGTACAAATGCAGGGTATTTTTATTAAGTACATAAGCTATAAATGTATTTGTAGTGTACTTAGCATAAAATAAATAGTTTAAATACATTTTAGTATATTTATTTTTCACTAGGATAGCAGAGATGAAATTTCAAGAACTGAGTTATTGCTAAAGTTGAAAGTTGAAAGTTTATTTGCACATATAACATTTAAAATACAACTTTACAAATCCAATAAAAGAAGAAAATGAAAATTCTGTGCAGGAGAGAGTGAGAAGACCCTAAGGTCTTATAAAACCACCTCCCAAAATCCCATTAAATAGACATAAAGTTACATGATCAAACAAGACAATACAATCACACATCAAGCATTTAAATATAACAAATTAACAAGATAAACTTATTTACATGTTAACATTATTTTCAGCTCTTTTTTGAAAGAGTTTAGAGTGTTTTTAGTCTTAGAGCGGGGTCTAAATGATTCCAGAATGAAGGCCCTCTGTATTTCAGTGTAGATTGATTGGCCGTAGTTCTACAAAAGGGAAGATAAAAGTCTTTGCAGCGCCTTGTGGAGTAAGCATGAACATCCGAAGAATACATAAAAAAATTATTAAAAGCTCTGGGCATAGTATTTGTCATATTCACATACTTGTACATAAAGATATTTAGGCAATAGATGTTAACATTAAATATAGTCAAAATGTTATATTTTATGAAAAGCGGAGCAGATGATGACAATCTATTTGATTTACTCATAATTCTTAAGAATTTCTTTTGTATTAATAAAATCCTATTTAGATATGTTTGGCATGTTGCACCCCAAACAATATTACAGTACATAATGTGGGGATAGATTAAACTATAATATAATGTTTTCATTCATGAAATATCAATTAAAGAGCGAACTCTACTCAATATACCAACAGATTTCATTATTTTTCTACAAACATGTTGAATATGATATTTTCAGGTTAGTTTTTGGTCGACAATGACACCTAAAAATTGTATTTGGTTCACTTGGCTAATTTTTAAACCATCAATTGATAACTCTATGTCCTGACAATCTCCTTTATTTTTTGTGCTAAAAATCATATAGTTAGTTTTTTATATATTAAGAGAGAGTTGATTTACTAAACCATTTAGAAATATTTTGCAACTCTTCATTTGCTTCTCTTATCAATGTGTCAATATTAGAATGAGATAATAGGAGACATGTATCATCTGCAAACATGAGTGGCATAACATTTTTACAAACAAATCTTAAATCATTAATATAAATTAGGAATAATAGAGGTCCCAAAATGGACCCCTGCGGTACCCCGCATAATAGTTTTCCCCTACTTGAGCTCAGATTGTTAACATAAACAAATTGCTCTCTTTCATCCAAATAGTTTTGTACCCAATTTAAGGCTATATGTTTAATGCCATAATTTTCTAATTTTGCTAAAAGAATATTATGATTTATTGTGTCGAATGCTTTTGACAAGTCTAAAAATATACCAATAGTATTATTTTTCTCATGCAGATTTTTTGTGATTTTATCGACAAACTGTAAAAGAGCCATTTCTGTAGACATGTTCTCTCTGAAGCCATACTGATGATCATATAATATCAAATTTTCTTTAAAGTGTTTTAATATCCTTTTATAAACTAATTTTTCCAGTATTTTAGAAAACAAAGGTAGAACTGAAATAGGTCGATAATTGTTAAATAAATGCGAATTCCCAGACTTAAACAAAGGAGTTACTTTAGCTAATTTGAGATCTCTTGGTACAACACCTGTTTTGAGTGACAAAGAGAGAACAGAAGTTACAGGCTCAATAATAGAGGAAGCTACTTTCTTTATGAGACTAGCTCTAATTTCATCATATGATTTCAAGCACTTCATTAGGAGTTGGAGGATCAAATTCATTTAAGCAAGGATAAGGCAAATCAAAAATTTGTGAAGTAAATTTTCCTGTATTCATAATGTTTTTTGCCAGTGAAGGACCAACATTCTCAAAGAAATCATTAAAACCGTTTGCTATATCGATGGGGTTTTGATAATTCTCGATACCATCAGATAACTGAGATGGAATACCTCGAGTTGTTTGTTTTTTATTTAATAATTCATTTATAACATTCCAGGTAATTTTTATATTTTCACATGAATTTCCTAACTTTTCAGAAAAATATATAAGTTCACTGAGCTCAGAACAACTCATTTTTTTCCACAAATGTTTGGCAATGGGTCTGATTAAAACTCCTGAAATCAATAATTTAGAGGTGTGTGCTAATACTTTTGTCCATGTAGTGTATATTAAATACACACATATAAAACTCAATCAACAAATACAGTACATTTATCCATCGTTCAAAAGATTGGGGTCAGTAATATTTGTTTTTAAATGAATACTTTTAGCAAGGATCCATTAAATTGATCAAAAGTGATAGTAAAGACATTACAAAAGATTGTATTTCAAATACAATTTGAAAAAAAAAAAATACAAAAAAATGGTTTTTTTTTTAAATGTTCAGTTGATCTAATCATGGAAAAAAGTGTATCGCAGCATAATTTTGCCACCAGAGCTGGGTAGATTGCTAACAAATTGTAATCCATGACTGATTTAAAATTACATGACAAAAACATGCAAATGTAACACTTAAATGATTAAGCATGTTTTTTTTTTGTCATGTAATTTTGAATCAGTAATGGATTACAACTTTTAAGTAAATATTTTTAGATGAAAAGTTGACAAAAAAAGTCTGTGAATTTGTGCATTGTAATGAGTTAGTTTTGTCATTTTGTATAGTGTAATTACACATTTTTCACATTCACATACTGATGTTTCTCTGTTATGGATCTAGAAGTACTAATTCTCACCGTCTCACCATTCTATATGCAGATGAATGACTATATTGCAGCATATCACGATGCGGTGCTACTGTTCAAACAGGTGATGAGGAGCATCTGGAACATGCCATTCTCAGAAATTCAGGATATGGGGTCTGTCAGCATGAACTTCTTCAGAAATGTGTCTTTTACAGGTAAAAAGCTTAAGTAATTTTTTATAATATTGGACTTAATTCGGTGGATCCATAGGATAATATAGATGTGAAAACCCATACCACAGGTATAGCTGGAGATTATCAGCTGGATGAATATGGTGACCGGGATCTGGTATTTTCTTTGATTTACACTAACGTCAAAAATGAGGTATGCCACAGATTTCAGACATACAGCTGAGGTCAAAAGTTTACACACACCTTGCAGAATCTGCAAAATGTTAATTATTTTACCAAAATAAGAGGGATCATACAAAATGCATGTTATTATTTAATACTGACCTGAATAAGTTTTTTCTCATTAAAGTTGTTTCCATACTTAATAATAGTTTAAGGGTAAAAAAATTACCCTGTTCAAAAGTTTACATACACTTGATTCTTATTACTGTGTTGTTACTTGAATGATCCACATCTGTTTTTTTGTTTGTTTGTTTGTTTAGTGATAGTTGTTCATGAGTCCCTTGTTTGTCCTGAACAGTTCAACTACCCGCTATTCTTCAGAAAAGTCTTTTAGGTCCCACAGATTTTTTGGTTTTTCAGCATTTTTGTGTATTTGAACCCTTTTTCCAACAATGCCTGTATGATTTTCAGATCTATTTTTTCACACTGAGGACAACTGAGCGACTCATATGCAACTATTACAGAAGGTTCAAATGCTCAGTGAAGCTTCAGAAAGAGAAACAATGCAATAAGAGCCGGGGGGATGAAGTAAGAAAAATGTACATCCTTATTCTGTTCAAAGGTTTACACCCCTGGCTCTTAATGCAGGTCCTTCTGAATCACTCTTTGGAACTTTGAATTGATTATTGGACATTAAATCTGATTTCTTTTGTACTTTAGTACAAGAATCTTTATGAGTTTAACACATCCACCAACAATACACAGCTAAAGGACAGCGATCCTTCCTTCATTTGGCCTCAGCTTCATCTGCCTGAAGACCGTCCACCAACAGATCCCACTGGTATAGAGGAATCTATTAAGATTGTACTGTTTAAGTTTTATTCATCAAGTTTTACTGTATGTAAAATGTTGTTTATATAAAATCATTATTTATTTATTTAGGCCTGCAAGTCATTGTCATAGTATTGTGTACTGCTGTTGTGGGGATCATGGGTACACTTGCCTTCATTTTTTACTGGTTAGAGCAATCAATTTTTTAATTTTTATTCTCTGAAATTGTTTGTAGCGAGATACTTACTATTGTTTATGTATATATTTTGAAGGCAAAATAGATATTACCGTCGCATGCAGAAAAGATGGTCTCACATTTCCTCTGAGCTTATTACGCCTTTAGAGTCGAATGAATTGAATATGATCAGTCTGAAGGTAATAGAATCATTTAATAAAATGTTATGCTTTTGTTTTTTTGTATATTTTTCTGTAAATTTCTAATATTTAATTATCTCTTGTCATTAGATTGAGGAAGACTCTACACAAAATAGTAGCTACATCTTACGCCGTGCACGCTATGATAAAAAGGTACTGTACAAATACTTACTTGAATCTAAAATGATTCCTTACTGTAATACTGTAATACGGTGGTTTCTTTATAGATTGTTATCCTTGAAGAATTAAAGCTCACAGATGGAAGCTTCACTGAAAGACAGAGGATAGAGCTCAACACGGTACTAGGATTTAATTCTTTTTGAATCATTTTAAGATAAAAACTTTTATTTTGTTTTTGTACACAACTGATATTAAAATGCCACTTCCATTTCAGCTATTGAAAATTGATTATGACAACCTGACCAAATTCTATGGGACAATTAAATTTGATAATGAGTATTTTGGTGTGTTTGAATATGGAGAGAGAGGATCCCTTCGAGTGAGTATTACAATGAGCCTCATATGTCTTAAATACTGATGTAGCACACAAACACTATAATATGTTTTTATTTATTCTTTTAGAATGTGCTTAATGATAGGATTTCATACCCAGAAGAGACCTTCATGGACTGGCAGTTTAAGATATCAGTCATGTATGACATTGCAAAGGTAATGAAATGACGCAGGTGTTTATATTTTCATTTTGTATTATTTTTTTTAATTCAAAACGTATACATGATATAATAGTTCACTGGAAAATGAATTTTTGATGAAAATTTACTTACCCTCAGGCTGTCCAATATGTAGTAGATGAGTCAGAATTTCAGCATTACATTATTTGTTCACCAGTGGGTCCTCTGCAGTAAATGGGTGCCGTCAAAATTACAGTTCAAAAAGCTGATAAAAACATAATCCACAAATCTGCTATCCTTAATATTGCTCTCTCCAGTGGGAAGTCATCTCATCTGAATTAGGAGAGACATGTGCACAGATTAAGCACTGTTAATAATTGAAAACTGTCCAAAACAAAACTAAACAAACATGTCAGTGGGTTTTGATGTAAGGGGACAACAGGGGATGGACTTTTTCACTGAAGGATGCATTATTATGACAGTTTAAAGTTAATGCCTTAAGTAAGGAATAATTGACCATATGCACGGAGCATTCTTTAGAACTTCTGCATAATGATAAACCAGCTCCTAAACTTCCGCTGAAGCTCATTTTATATGTGCCATATATAGGTGGACACTCTTGAGACTCCTCTACTACCTCATTCTTATCAGAAACTGAGATAAATAATAATTGCAACATTGTAAATAATGATAGCGGCATGAACATTCAGTTTCATATTATTTAACAACATATAATTTAAATGGAACGTTCAGGACAAACAAGCCTGGTAATCCCAGGAGAGTACCTGCATAGTCGTACATTTAAATGGTGACAGTCAAACACTATCATAACGTGTTTAGGCTAGCATTAGCTAGCTAGCCATACTTCTCTTCAAGGACATCTTAATCATATTCTTGATAATAAGTAACTTGACTTCATAGTCATGAACACATTTTTAAAATCTTGTAATATTTTGAAACCTTTATTATTTTATTTCAAATCTACAGCTGTGCAATAAAATTCACTTCAAAGATTCACTTTTCATTCATAAAGATGACATGGGAAAAAAAATATTTTCACAGAAAACAAAGTCTTTTTTCAAGATAAAATTGACATGAAATTACCCAAATAACCAGAAGATGGCAGCAGAGGATTAATCATTGGCTGCAGTTGCCATTTTAACCTAGTTTTTTCAAGACGTCTTGCTTTTCCATTTATTATAAAATTACTAGTATAATAAATTGTAGTACTTTCACTGCACTTCAAGGAAAAATCCACTTTTTTGGAAATAGGCTCATTCTCCAACTCCCCCCAAGTTAATAAATTGGGTTTTACCGTTTTGTAATCTATTCAGCCGTTCTCCTGTTCTGGCGATATCACTTTTAGCATTATTAATGGTATAAGAATTAAATAATGCACTCAATATGAATCGATATGAATTTGAAATATTTAATTTAATTTAATAACTACATCTTTTAAGCTTTATCTTGAACTGTAAAAGCTATTAAATAGCATAAATTTAACCAACACAAACTTGTAACTGTTGTAGTTTTGATCGGAAATGACTTAGACTTGTCTAAACAAGGAAGTCATCCGTGCATATGGTCAATTCTTAGAAAATAATGTGCGTCGTGACCACATAACCACCTCAGATGTGCATTTTCATAGAATTCAAAGGAGCGAAGTCAATTATTCCGCTTATACTACGGTTCCCACACCTCAAGACATTGATTAAACGATATATTTTAAGGCATTCCTCCGGGGTTTTGTCCTTAAAATGCTGTTGTGAGTAGGATTCATTTCTTAAGCAGCTCATCTAATGCCTCCAGTGCTAATTCCAAAGTGTCATTTTGGACCTAGTAACAACGCTTGAGCTAATAATGAAGTTTAGACAGACAGACAGCGAAAGAGAGAGAGATTAAGCTGGTGAACTCTCTGAGTCTGTAGGTCTCAAAAGTGATCGGCAGCATCGTCTCTACTAATAGTAAAACTTTAGTTAATTTTCTTCAGGAGCACGCCGTTGTTACCTCACTTGTGAGAAATGTCATGTAGTTAAGTTGTTAATCATCAGTGCAGTGCTAACAAAATTAACACGTATGTTAATAGTTAATGTGTGTAAGTAAAGGAGAGAGAGTAGGAAAAATAGAGTACTTTTCCTACATAATAAAATGTAATTTTGACAAAAAGTTTAAACAATCTTTAATTTTTATCCTATTGTTTTCTGTATTTATTAATTCGGCCAGTGTAATTGTGGGTTTTGGTTATTTAGCTGTTATAGGCTGTGAGGACCTTTGAAATAATCATGTGGCGAAGTGATATAGACATGTAATGCGGTCAAGAGCTGCCTGGAACTATGTTCGCCATGCGTTTCCCTGAAAATAATGCACACCATAAAATGTTCGTCAGCCGATTAGAATCAAGTATTCAACGCCCCGTATTATAATGATTCTTTTAGTAATTCTTTACAAACATTATTTGATCGTGCCAACAATTTTTTACCTGTTCTTTAAAATTCTAAATGTATGATTTAGTTCTTTGCATATAGTGTGTCTGGATGGATGGCCTAATATAGGCCTACTAGAGATGCTATATATACATTATAAATAGCACTGTAAACGTACTGTACTTACATAGTTTCTCATATGAACTCTTTGCCCTTCTGCAGGGCATGTCTTATCTCCATGCAAGCAACATTGTAGTTCACGGGCGTCTTAAATCGACTAACTGTGTGGTTGACAACCGCATGGTAGTGAAGATTGCAGACTTTGGCTTCAAGACAGTTCAGTTTACTCCCAGTAAAGGTGAAAGAGTGGTTTATTTTTATCCTGAAAAAGATTTTCAGTTAATCCTACACTGTTTTATTAAGCCATAGTTATTTAGTTAACCATTTCCTTGTGTCTCAGATCTGTGGACAGCCCCTGAACACTTGAGGAAGCAGGGGATCTCTCAGAAAGGAGATGTGTACAGTTTTGCTATCATTTCCCAGGAGATCATGATGAGAAAGTGCACATTCTATACAAGCGCCTGCTCTGATCGTACTGGTGAGAGGAAAAATGATAGACAGCTGCATAACAATACACAATCCAATCACTGGTGACACCTACTGGTGATTTTCCATCATGCATGCATTTGTTTGTGCCATGTGATGTTTAATTGTAAAACAATTGTTCAGCCAAAAATGTAAATTCTGCACTCAGTCATTTACTCAAAAAGTGGAATAATATGCTTCTAGCTGAGGGACTGAAGCTTTAAAGTTGCCAAAATGGTTTATGCATTGTAAAGATTTAAATTATGTTGTTTTATCAGTTGTTTTGTTAAAAATATGATGTGAATTATGCAAACTTCCATGAAATATAATTATGAATTAAAATTTTGTCATGTGCAATGACATACATTCTACAGACATACAATTAGATAGACAGAGATTTTATTTTTGTCTATAAATTAAATATTTAAAAACATTTAAACACATTTAAAAACTTAATGTAAAAGTAATCAAGTTTTTTTTTTTAATATAAGACATCAGCAGCCAGCAGGACATTTTCATGTGTTGATAAATTTGATTTGGCTCAGATTTATAGATCTTGGATCCTGGAGGGATTGATCCTTATGTCTTTATCTACTATTTTTATTGCTTTTTCTTATCAACTTTTCTTTTTTTACAGATGCTTTAATTTTGCAGATGGTGGAGTTGCATATTCAATCTTTCTCTCATTTTTTTCTACTCTCAGGTCCAGCTCCACCTCCACAATCATTTTACTTGCTCTCGTATGCTTTTCAGGAGTTTTATCTTCAACCTCTCTTTCCTTTTTTATCGTCTCTTCCTCAGCCTTAGCATTTTGCACAGGGCTGATGTCCATCCAAGCAAGTTTTGTCTTTGCTGGTGGCAAATATGAGTTTCAGCTGGACATTTTATAGTTGAAAGGTCTGTCATTATCTCCTTCTTTGTCTCCTTCTCCTTTCAGGTATACAGTCTTTCTCCACCTTAGCAGATGCCTCACACCTCATTCACAATCACAGTTTGTGTTTCACAGTGAATTGTTTCACATTCAGACAGATTTGGATTTTTTTTTTTCAGTGTAGGTGAACGATTTCTTTAACTAATCCACTTTTTGTTTTTTTAGAGAAACTGGCCAGAGTACAGTTCCCTAGTATGACCTCTTTCTTCAGACCCGATCTAAACTGTGAGAACACTAGTGAAAGAGAACAAGAGGTATGTATGTGTGTCTATGAATGTGTGTGTCTCGTACACAAAATGTTATTTACACTAATGCAGCCAACAAGTTATGCAAAGAAGGGAAAAAACATACAGGTAGTTGACATATAAGAGCCTACAGTTGGAAATGTGCCAAACACACACATATATATATATATATATATATATATATATATTTGAAAGCCTGCTTAGAATATTTGTGCTTTTATAAATTCATTTGTCACACCACAGAACCAATAAATCTGTTAGCTGAATTAGCTGGGTTACTTTGTTTAAAAATAGTTGGATTTTTGGGTAACACTTTACAATAAGGTGTCATTTCTTAACATTTGTTAATGCATTAACTAATATTAACAATGAGCAATACAGTGAGGGAAAAATTATGTTACCCTGCTGATTTTGTACATTTGCCCACTGACAATGTAATGATCAGTCTATAATTTTAATGGTAGGTTTATTTGAACAGTGAGAGACAGAGTAACAACAAAAATTCCAAAAAAAAAAAAAAACAGATTATCAGATTATAAGTTATAAATTGATTTGCACCCTTGTTGGCAATAACAGAGGTCAGACGTTTCTTGTAGTTGGCCAACAGGTTTGCACACATCTCAGGAGGGATTTTGTCCCACTCCTCTTTGCAGATCCTCTCCAAATCATTAAGGTTTTAAGGCTGACGTTTGGCAACTCGAACCTTCTGCTTCCTTCACAGATTTTCTATGGGATTTCTATAGGCCACTCCAGTTCCTTAAAGGTGCCATAGAATGCATTGAAACAATATTTTAAATTGTTCTCTGATATCTACATAGAAGGTATATGGCATAGGAAAGGGCAAAAATTCTCCAGAAACGGTTTTACAGGTCCATTTACAACCCTACGATTTGTCCCTAGAATGAAATGCTCTGTTATTGCCTTGTTTGGAAGGTCTGTGAATATTAATGAGGGTCTCTGCTCTGATTAGCTGTTTCACAGAGCTGCTCATCTCAATAGCTTGCACATGGAGGAAATATATATTTATGCCGCGTTCCAGACAACCCGTAACCCGTGTTTTTCCGACCTTCTACCAGTAAAAGTGCACTGGAACGGCAGTCAAACCCGTGACTTCCCACTCGTGAACTCGTACTAGATCGATGTACTCCCAGTTACGAGTTCTGACGTAACATAGCCCGTGAAACAACAAAGTCAGCTCTAATGCGTGCGGTGTTTATGCAAGTGGCACACGGTGGAAAAATAGAGCCTAGGACAATATAACGTTGCAATCAAATTAATAATAATATAAAAATAATAATGATTCATAAATGTGCCCAGGCAGTTTGGCGTGACTTGCCTGGAATGCTACAAAGTCGTGAGTCGTGGTTTGAAGTGGTGATTTACCAGTTAAAAACCTGCCTGGAACGCAGCATTAATTACGGAGCTCGAGCCGCTTTTAATATGCGGTTTGTTGAATCTGCCGTTTTGAATTGTCGACATTTTACTCTCACTATTGTGATCGCATGTGCTCTGTGTAAAGTTATAATGCAGCAACACAAGTACTTACCACACAAGTTCAGATGCTGTCAGTGATGCTTAGGATCTGTAAATCATTTGCCATCATCAGCGCAGTCATCCCTCTGTTTTTGTGGTAAGTGAAATCTTATGTACTGCAATGTAACAGGCTACAGCTAGCATTAAGCTAACCATGTCCCTTCAGTGGCTTGCCTTATTTTACTGATGTACTGATGTTACTGATGATTGGTCTATGCAAATGTTGGAGGCGTAACTATTAACGATCCCGGGGCTATTGCGTAATAGTCTGTGTTACGTTGGAATTGACCTATTTTTCGGTGGTCTTTTGCAAACACCAGATTTATATAAGAAGGAGGAAATGGTGGTGTTTGAGACTCATGGTATGTCATGTCCATGTACTGAACTGTTATTATTTAACTATGCCAAGGTAAACACAGTTTTCCATTCTATGGCACCTTTAATGTGCTTCTTCTTGAACCACTCATTTGTTGCCTTGGCCATGTGTTTTGGGTCACTGTCATGCTGGAATACCCATCCACGACCCATTTTCAATGCCCTGGCTGAGGGAAGGAGGTTCTCACCCAAGATTTGACAGTACATGGCCCCGTCCATCGGTGGGGATGGTGTTCTTGGGGTCATAGGCAGCATTCCATTTGAGTTGATGCCAAAGAGCTCGATTTTGGTCTGATCTGACCACAACACTTTCACCCAGTTCTTCTCTGAATCATTCAGATGTTTGTTAACAAACTTCAGACGGGCCTGTACATGTGCTTTCTTGAGCAGGGGGACCTTGCAGGCGCTGCAGGATTTCAGTCCTTCACACTGTAGTGTAGTAGTTACCAATTGTTTTCTTGGTGACTCTGGTCTCAGTTGCCTTTTGACAAGATCCTCCCTTGTAGTTCTGGACTGATTCCTCACTGTTCTCATGATCATTGAAACTCCACAAGGTGAAATCTTGCATGGAGCCCCAGACTGAGGGAGATTGACAGTTTTGTGTTTCTTCCATTAGGGAATAATCACACCAGCTGTTGTCACCTTCTCACCAAGCTGCTTGGCGATGGTCTTGAAGCCCATTCCAGCCATGTGTAGGTCTACAGTCTTGTCCCTGACATCCTTGGACAGCTCTTTAGTCTTAGCCATGGTGGAAAGTTTGGAATCTGATTGATTGCTTCTGTGGACAGGTGTTTTTTATTCAGGTAACAACCCTTTATGAGAGTGCTCCTAATCTCAGCTTGTTACCTGTATAAAAGACACCTACGAGCCAGAAATCTTGTTGACTGGTAGGGGATCAAATACTTATTTCACTTATTAAAATGCAAATTAATTTATCACTATTTAAAAAAAAAAAATCTGTCTCTCACTTTTCAAATAAAGCTACCATTAAAATTATAGACTGATCATTTCTTTGTCAGTGAGCAAACAATAAAAAGCAGGGGATCAAATATTTTTTCCCTCACTGTATATTTGTACAGCATTATATTAGTTAAAGGATTACTTTACTTCCAGAATAAAAATTTCCTGATAATTTGCTCAGCCCCATGTCATCCAAAATTCATGTCTTTCTTTCTTCAGTCGCAAAGAAATAAAGTTTTTTTTTAAAACATCAAGGATTTTTCTCCACATAGTGGACTTAGTGGAAATTTTTATTCTGGAAGTGAACTAATCTTTTAGAAGTATTGTTAATTCTTAGTTAATGCTACCTAAAGTAGTTAACTAATGAACTAACAAATGAAAAACGAAATGTTGATAAAAGATACATATGTCATCTACTTTACACAAGTTTTGTTAGTTAAGTAGTTAACAACAGGTCCCATATTACTTGGTTCTCTACTCTGTTTCTTCAGGTGTGCATGCTGATCAAAAATTGTTGGGACGAGGACCCAGACAAAAGACCAGATTTCAAAAAGATAGAAAACACTCTATGGAAGATTGTCAGGTCACTCTTTATAGGCTTTTATTCAACAGTGAAAAATCTTACTGAGCTTATAACCACATTGAACATTAAAGAAACACACTAGACTGAGGACCATCTCAAATCTCTCTAATAAATGATTTCCTGATTTGATTTGGAATAGTCTGGACAACCAAGAACATGCAAGCTACATGGAGAACCTGATTCGCCGGCTGCAGATGTATTCTCGTAACCTGGAGCGACTTGTTGAAGAACGTACAGCTCTGTACAAAGCTGAGAGAGACCGAGCGGACTGCCTGAACTTCATGCTTCTACCTGGGTCTGAGCAAAACAAACAGAAAAACACTGCAGAATCTTATTAGAGATGCCTAAATGCATTTGTTTTAGTGTTATTGTTATTGAGATGAAATTAAATAGACTTTTAATGTATTTTAAGTATTTAAATTCAAATTCAAATCATTAACCCTCAACATTTTGGATTTGTTGCAGGCCAGTTGTGCGCTCACTAAAGGAAACAGGAAAAGTGGAACCTGAGCTCTTTGACGAGGTTACCATTTACTTCAGCGACATTGTGGGTTTTACCACACTGTGCCACTTTAGCACACCCATAGAGGTGGTGGACATGCTCAATGATATCTACAAAAACTTTGACAGCATTCTGGACAATCATGATGTCTATAAGGTATTCCAGACAAATGAGCAGTGGATTTTGTTTACTGTAGTACTAACAATCCAGTAAATCAAAAGTGACTTTGTCTATCTGTTTCAGGTAGAGACGATTGGTGACGCATACATGGTGGTGTCTGGTCTTCCTCGGCGCAATGGGAACAGGCATGCAAAGGATATCTGCTGCATGGCACTGGACATCCTGGCTTTCATGGGCACTTTCCAATTACGGCATCTGCCTGGGATACCTGTGTGGATCCGCATCGGTGTGCATTCAGGTAAGGGACAGTCATTCACTGCACTCCACTCAACAGTGAGTTCTTATAAACTAAAAATGTTTTCCAGTATTGCAGAGGGCATTTCTTAAAGGGATAGTTCACCCAAAAATAAAATTTCTGTTATTAATTACTCACCCTCATGCAGTTCCAAACCTGTAAGACCTTCATTCATCTTCTGAACATAATTTAGGATATTTTTGATGAAATCCGAGAGCTTTCTGACCCTGCATAGAAAGCAATGCAACTACAAGCCCAGAAAGGTAGTCAGGACATTGTTAAAATAGTCCATGCGACATCAGTGGTTCAAACTTATGTCAACAATTTCTTCTCTTCCATGTCAGACTTCGACACACGTTTATGAGAGTACTATGACGGATGCCTGTGGTGCTGCTTATATTATGAGTAGACCTCCAGAAAATATTTTAAACCCCTTAGATTTAATATTTTTGTCACATTTGCACAGGGCCCTGTGCTGCTGGTGTAGTCGGAATTAAGATGCCCAGATACTGCCTGTTTGGAGACACTGTGAACACGGCATCTCGCATGGAGTCCACAGGTCTACGTGAGTAGTGCTACTTTTCAAAATCTTACTCTACCATTCAAAAGCTGGGGGCCAGAAATTATTACTTTTTTTAAATTGATCAAAAGAGTGTCAAGGGTCATGAGTAACATTTATATCACCAAAAACAGTGCTTTAAACTTTAACTTTCTATTCATTAAAGGACCCACAAAATATCAAGCAGCACAACTGTTTTTAACATGGATAATAAGAAATAAACATTGAATTAGCATGTTAAAATGTTTCTGAAGGATCATGTGACACTGAAGACTAGAATAATGGCTACTGAAAATTCAGCATTGCCATCACAGGAATATACAGTTGCAGAATCTGCAAAATGTTAATATTTTACCAAAATAAGAGGGATCATACAACATGCATGTTATTTTTTATTTAATACTGTCCTGAATAAGATATTTTACTTAAAAGACATTAACATATAGTCTACAAGAGCAAATAATAGTTGAATTTATAAAAATGACCCCATTCAAAAGTTTACATACACTTGATTCTTAATACTGTGTTGTTACCTGAATGATCCACAGTTGTTGTTGTTGTTTTTGTTTAATGATAGTTGTCCATGAGTCCCTTGTTTGTTTCACACTGAGGACAACTCATATGCAACTATTACAGAAGGTTCAAATGCTCACTGATAAAAAATCATGTGCATTTGTTATTTTGGTAATATAATTAACATTTTGCAGAACTTTCAGAACTGTATTACATGGTAATATATATTAAATTAGAAAACACATGAATAGAAAACTTCAAATTGCATTAATGTCACAATATCATTGTTTTTATAGTTTTTTTTTTTTTATAAATTTTACCAAACTTTTGAATGGCATGCTTAATGTGTTCTCTAGCTTACCCTAACCAAATAATTGTGAGTAATCCCTCTATTGCTATTCTATACTTTATTCTACTTTCGTCTCTTTACCCCAGCACTACGAATCCACGTGAGTCAGTCGACTATCAACATCCTCCAGCGTACAGACTGCAAGTTTGAGTATGAAAAAAGAGGAGAAACTTACTTAAAGGTATGTAATTAAATTGTTTATTGTCTCACTATTGTAAAAGTACTGATTTCACAATTGTTTTAATGGTTATCTTCATCAGTGTTTTTTTTTAGTATTATTTATATACTACTGTATTTATTAATAGTTTGAATTAAGATATAATTTATTTTATTTATTTAAATTTAAATTTTAGTACTTTAGTAAGTCTACTTAAATCTTATTTTATTCCAAGGCAATTTTTCTAACTTGTATGCTTTGTATTTAATTTCACTGGTCCTCATATACACTACAGGGTAAAGGAAAAGAAACAACATACTGGTTAACAGGAGTTACAGGGCAAAATTACAATCTGCCAACACCTCCAACAGCGTGAGTTTAACTTTTTTTTAATAACACAATATCAGTCAAAGGTTTTTGAACAGTACGATTTCTAATGTTTTTTTAAGGAAGTGTCTTCTGCTCACCAAGCCTGCATTTATTTGATCTAAAATACAGGAAAAGCAGTAATATTGTGGAATGTTTTAACTGCTTTCTATTTGAATATTTTTTTAAATGTAATTTATTCCTGTGATCAAAGCTAAATTTTCAGCATCATTACTCCAGTCTTCATTGTCACATGATGCTTCAGAAATCATTCTAATATGCAGATTTTTAATATAAATGACATATAAATATAATATATGATATATAAATACTTTACAATATTACCGCTTTTACTTTATTTCGGATCAAATAAATGCAGGCTTGGTGAGCAAAATATACTTTTTTGAACAGCATTAAAAATCTTACTGTTCAAAAACTTTTGACTGATAGCGTATTCATTCTCATAACTTGAAATTACTTACATTTCATTATTGTGAACTCTTCTCCTGGCAGGGAAAACTTCCAGAATCTGCAGCAGGATCTGTCTCAAATGATAAAGACGTGTCTGGAGAAGCGGCCCTCCAGCTTGTGGAAGAGAAAGACCCTTTCAACACGTCACAGGAAGCTCATAATGGATTGCACAGAGCAGCCAGAGTATCTCCACCTGGCCACCGGTGACAATTTTAGCACATACCTGTAAATCCAACACCGAACATTATACTAACACACCGCCACATGTGCATCTGGACCAAAAGCCTTTTCTTGCTGACACAACTGGATCTCAATGTAAACCACTGCAAAATGTAAATACTGTATATTTGGATTTATTATGAAAAAACATATTAGTGTTATAATGTTATTAGTCATTCTAACATTATTAGTTGTTGTAAAAGGTTGTAGATTTAATATTTTCCTATTTTCTTTCCTAAAAACTTCAAATTGTCCTTCTTAAACTGAAATGATACAGCAATAAACTTTATTAACCATGCAGTGATATTAGTGTGAGCATGTGAGTGTAACAATGTTTCGTACATACAATATTTAATTTTCATGTAAATGTTATAATAAATGCTTCAGACACAGCAGAATATTTTTTGAAAAAAGAAACTCTAAACTTTATTTAAATCATTTTGATAACTATTTACACAATAATGCTGCATCTAATTCATGATTGTTTTCGTTTTCTGTGCTAAAAGATATTTTCTCACCTAAAGAGACAAACAATCTAATTTTCTTTGGCATACATACACTACTAAGAATCTGTGCCTGATCGCAACAAAACCACGTAAGTTTAGAAAACTGTTAGTAATTATTACTAAACATTTTCTTAACTCGAGGGGGTTTGTTTCAACAGGCAAATGTGCTTCAATGCTAATTAAAACGTATGAATTAAAGTACATAATTATACATTACATCTAAAGTACATTTACAGACAAAAATCAAAATAAATAAAATTCAATTAACTTTCACACCAAGAAAAATATATAAATAAAAAAGCCACTAAACATCCCATATTTAATAAATAAATGATATGTGAGAGCTCAGAGTGGAAATATGGTATACACACCATCTATATGCCTATAAATATAAAAAGTCAAAAACAAAAGAGGAGTGACAAAAAAATAACAGGCAACATTTAACATATATGTAACAAAAGCATAAAAGTAAAACAGGAATTGTGTGTACACAGATTAAAATTCAATATAAACCAAAACATTACCTGTGCCCTGGCAAGCAACATAATCTGACATTTATTAGACTAAAATAAATAATGATGAATGGCACAGTATAATTATAAAAAGGCCATATAAAAGGATGCTATTAACACATACAAGATACATTTTAAAACTAAAACATATTTTTGAAATTCAATGCAGTGATACGATTTGTTCAACACACTTGTACAGTTTAAAGAGATTACAGCACTGACACGCTAGTAAGATATGTTCTATCAAACCTTTTGACTTCTACATCAGTTGTAGTGCTCTGTTTCATATAATTGACTATCTTCAGTCTAGACACAATTATTATGCTCACAGTTCTAGAACACAGTGGCAGCTAAAGGGGACGGAATAAGAATTGAGTGACCCAGTAACGCACTGAGCTACAAAATTGTGTTTGCAAATGCCCTTTTCTTTGTATAAATGCAGTTATAATAATAATAGGTCTTGTTGCGATTACAAACAGATTGAACAGGTTTACAAAGACCATTAAAAATCAGTTTTGACTGATAATGCGGTCATTAATCATGACAATAAAATGGCTAAAATACAGTTTATTACAGAAGCCTGTTTCCACCACTGAATAAAAAAAATTAAAAGTAACGGCGACTTTATCTTAGTTCTTTTTTCTCACAATTCTGAATTTTTCCCTCAGACCTGTGATATAAACGTGCAATTCTGACTTTTTTTCTCAGAATTGTAAGTTTGTATTACGCAATTCTCAGAACAAAAGCCAGAATTACAAAGTGTAAACTCGCAATTGTAAGAAAAAAGTCAAAATTGTGAAATTAAAACTCGCACATCCTAGAAATTAAGTCAGAATTGAGATGTAAACTTACAAATACGAGTTATAGTAAAAATTGTGAGAAATAAACTCAAAATTCTGAGTAATAAAGTCACAATTCTAAGAAAAAAAGTTAGAATTGTGAGGTGTAAACTCACAAATATGACTTTTTTTCTCAGAACTGTTAGATGTAAACTCATAAATATGACTTTTTCTCAGAATTGCATGGTATAAACTTCCATTTGTAATTTCTGAGAAATTCTGATTTTAATTTGAGAAAAATAAATTTCCCTTTTTACCCTCAAAACTAGACTTTTTAACTCGCAATTGTGAGTTTATATCTCACAATTGTGAGAACAAAAGTCAGACTTTACAAGTTATACCCACAATTTTGAAATAAAAGTCAGAATTGTAAGTTTATATCCCACAATTCTTACTTTGTAACTGACTTTTTTCTCAGAACTGAGAGATAAACTCGGAATTGCAAATTATACCCACAAAAAAAAAGTCATAATTGCGAGGTGTAAACTTGCACTTGCGAGAAAAAAGTCAGAATTGTGATATGAACTCGCATATGTGACTTTTTTTCTCAGAATTGCATGATATAAACTTTGAGAACATATCAGTCTCTTTTTTCCCTCAAAAAAAATAAAAAAGTCAGAATTACGAGTTTGTATCATGCAATTCTGTGAAAAAAATAGTGGGATAAAAAGGTCACAATAAGTGTTTTTTTTTTTAAATTCAGTGGAAACTGGCTTCTGTAGTTTCTAAACACTTAAGGCACATTTAAAACACATTTAAAAATGAATTTTACTGCATTAAATAGGAAATATCAAACCAAGTGGCATCTACAAGCAAATGAGGCTTAACCTTTCAATTATGTTTAATGGACTTTAATGGACTGGTTTACATGTTTTCTGCTTGTGCTATCAGTCACTTGGTTTGCTATTCTATTATATAATGCAATCACATTCATATATGTGACCCTGGACCACAAAACCAGTCTTAAGTAGCACGGGTTTATTTGTAGCAATAGCCAAAAATACATGGTATGGGTCAAAAAAAAATTTCTTTTATGCCAAAATCACTAGGATATTAAGTAAAGATCATGTTCCATGAAGATATTTTGTAAATTTCCTACCATAAATATATCAAAACCTAATTTTTGATTAGTAATATGAATTGCTAAGAACTTCATTTGGAACACTTTAAAAGGCAATTTTCTCAATATTTAAATTTTTGGCACCCCAGTTTCCAGATTTTCAAATTGTTGCAGCCAAATATCAATAGAAAGCTTATTTATTCAGCTTTTCAGATGAAGTATACATCTCAATAAATTGACCCTTATGACTGGTTTTGTGGTCCAGGGTCACATATGTGTTCACAACTGTGGCTTAAGTGTCCAAATATGTTTTGTGGGCACTGTATCTTTGCAAATCTGTGCAAAACTACAACATATTTAATCATAAACAAGCTCAGGCATGCAAACCAGCCCAAAGCACACAAAAATCCCAAAGAATGCTAAAGGCATGTTGATTTGAACTATTTTGGTTGCCAGGCTTCGTTCCTCTGAAAGAAATCTAGCCTACACACAAAACACATTAACAAGTGACACAGTATCATAATCCAGCACATTACCTCAACTTCATTTGAAGTAAACTGTGCCCAGGAACTTTTAAAAATCCAACCAGAACCACAACATCCCGAGCCCTGTAATATCCCAGTGACCTCTAATGACACCCTGACCTTCTAGCTGGCGCCAACGACTATCAAAATGAACTGCCGCAGACTGTAAATGGGGCTAAAGTGCACTGCTGGTGGTCTGCCAGGGTGACACTGCTGGCACTTTACTCACAGCTGATGCTAAATGGAACAGGAACGTGACCTGTTCATGTAGCAGAGCCGCCACTCTGCTATAGCAAATGTGCAAAACCTAAACTCTAAATACTAAGTAACTGATTACAGTCTCATATCCTCAGTCTTTCCTGACTAAATCAGACTAGTTTTTGTTTAAATTAATTATATTTACTGAAGTATCCCAATAACTAGGTTGCACTCTTTGGTAACAGGTCATGTACTAAGATAGTAACTGTAAGTAACTGCGTCTTTCTTTAATACCTTGGGTGCCTTTTGCTTTCATGAACATTACAATTTTCTCAAAACAATGACATTTTTTGCTGCTGGATGTGAAGTTCATGTCTCCCGCTAATACCCGTTGTTCAAGTCAACAAATCTAAAAAAGTATGGCTATAAAAACAGCATCATGAGCACATGATAAAATGGATATCTAGAAAAATAAAATTCTTTGTATCCTACATCCGGGACCCATGGATCTGGAACAGCTGCAAGAGAGTTAAAAGATATTATAGACACAGAAATACACTCCCGTTCAAGTGTTTGTGGTCAGTGAGATTTTTTTAAAGGGAACCCTCAGGTATTACGATTTGTATGGCTTAATAAAACATAAATGATGTCTCTTACTGAAATATGTAGTAGAAAACCCATTAAAACCCATAGAAATTTACATATTACATACATTACATACACTCGGTAAGATACTGAAGCTACCTGTTGCTATTTTTACTACTGATACAATGCCACATTGTGCAGCTTTTGGTTGTAATTTTCAGTCAAAGGGCAACAAGAGAAGCAATTTACAGGGCTCAACGCTAAGGATTTTTTCTACTGGCCCGATTGGGCCAGTGGTTCAGATTTTTACTTGCCCTGCCAAAAAATAATAATAAAAAAAGTTAATAGTTATTTCTTAGCCGCATTTTAAATAATGTGTCAAAAGCCAAACATAACTATATTTCCTTAAATACAATTGACAATTTAAAAAAAAATATAATTGTAATGAAGTAAATTTATGCACAACAGTATGTCCAGGTTGATGGTCCTAGATCAGCAGTTAACTATACATAAATGGAGGACTCCTATTAAAGGAATGTTGTCGCAAAGAAGAAAAATTAAACAATATTAGTAAATAGAGTGTTAAGCAGAATTTATGTTAAAAATTGTTTTTACGGTGGTCGTCCATGATTTATTTATTTTTTTGTCTTTGTTTTTACCTTTTTATATGTTTAATTGGACTCAGAGGTGCCATGAGTGCAATCAAATTCATAATTTCATGTTATAAAAATTTTAATACAGAGATCTGCCAGCAGGTGGCGGCAACAGACTGATTTAATTACTGAATCATACTATTCATTTGATTCGTTCGAACGGATGGTTCATTCGGGATTAAAGCAAGTGACTCTTAATGAATGGGAAATTGATTCTTTAAAAGCGCACGTTCATTTATAAACGAAACACCGCTGTGTTTGAATGGAGATGCGCAGCGGCTCAGTTGTGACTTGTTTCAGACTACTTGACGACCAAACAGAGCATAATCAGGCAATAGTGTTATAGTCAGACAATGTAAGTCACTTAATAATAACTTCTTGTTTATTTAACTGTTGTATTAAATCAGTACCTCATTTACAAACTCCCACAAAAATTATTAAAAGTTGTCACTCATCTTAGTTTGCGATATTACAAAGCCTATTATATTCAACGGCGCTCTCTATATCTTACTGCACAATCAGTCTCTTATTTACACTCTCTCTACACTTTGTTTATGAAAGGATTCGTGAGAAATGTCTGTGATACATTACTCTATGTTGCAAAAACGTGTAGAAACCTTTGAAGCTCCCCTGAGCGCAAACACAAATATGCTGTGTATATATTTGTATATATATATAGTGTTCGTGACATCACAGAGAAGGTAGCATTTAAAGGCTTAAAAACACAAGCTGTTTCTTGATTCTCGAAATTAATCTTTAGTGACAAGGCAGCACTGGCCCGATCCTGTCTACTGTCCCGAGCGTCTCGCACGCTGGCCCCGGGCCATCGGGCAGTCCTTATTGTCGAGCCCTGAATTTAGGTCTGCTTTCCTAGTAATAAGAACAGGAGAAAAGAATGGGAAGATGCCTGTGGACAAATAAAACTTCCTAAAGACTTGCGTCTTTGTTCTCTCCACTTTAGCCCTGATGTCTTGAGGCTTTTAGTAGACCACAGCTACTGAAAGAGCTTACAAACTGCAAAGACAAATGCTAGATGGCATTCTGGCAGGATGTAAACATGTTGACACTTGTCATATCTTGGGACGTTTAGACTCTTTGTGGGGAAAAATCAATGGTAAGGCATTTGGTTAAAAAACTTCAATCACCACCTGTAAGCTCTTTCAGTAGCTAAGATCATCGTAACAGTATTTTATTTTCCAAGTTGCTTATTCGGAGTTGTAGCAACACAGAGTGCAAACATTTTACGTAATCGAAACAATGGTGCACCCTATAGTTCAAAATATGTATAAAACGATGTGGATTTTTTAAATAACGTAAATCTTTTTACTACATGTTTTAGTAAATGCATCATTTGTGTTACATTAAGCCATACAAGTCTTAATACCCAGGGCAGGGTTCATACAAATACTGTAAAATTGAATTCCAGGACTTTCAAGGACTTTCCAAGCAGTACTTTTTAGATTTTCAAGGGCTTCAGAGATAGACAAATAATGTCTTCTCTTTCAAATTCTAAAAAAGATAAATAGATAAATAAAAATATTAGGGCCGGGACTCGATTAAAAAAATTAATCTAATTAATTAGAGGCTTTGTAATTAATTAATCGAAATTAATCGCATTTTAATCGCATATAAATATTTGACCTGAGAACAGTGAGAATTAAGATTTTTTACATGGATTTTTAGTATACCATTGAATAATGACTGAATACATAAGCTTAAGCAACAAAATATTGTTTATTTTTGTTCAACCAAGTCCAACAGACCAGTGCAATATTGCCATTAAGTGTAGCAAGAGGCACGTTCTTTAACGAGTCTTTCATTTCGAGAACTCTGCTCTTGTGTTTGCTTAATTATGCATTTAAACGTTAATGACCAAACCTATCATTATAAATGTTGCTGCACATGTTATATAACGCGGATAACATTTAAAAAATATTTTTTATCAGGTTACACACTGATTATTTATCACTCAAATCCCTTTCTCTACCTGTCCGTTGGTTGCGTATATCCTCCATGTTTGTAGTTTTTTAACACTTTTTATGCGTGTTTGTAGTTCTAATCGAATCCTCGTTCACGGCACAGTGTGTTGTGGGCAATATTAGCCGTTAAAAGTGCGCATTGATCGTTAAGTAGTAGACCATCCGGGAATCTTTGGAATACTTTTTTAAACATACTACGATTTGGGACATACAATACTATTTAGGACGGACGCAGCTTGTCTGAACGTTAGTTGGTGCTCCAGTATAATCGGTCCGCCGAATCTCATCCAGTGAGAAACGTTCCGCGGTGCAAAACTTAGTGCGATTAAAATGCGTTAAAAAATTTATGCGTTATTTTTGTGTAATTAATTAATCTAAATTAACGCGTTAAAGTCCCGGCCCTAAAAAATATACTAATACAAAATGGCAAAAATAAAGCCCAAATTCTTCTGAATGTGTATTGCAAATCATTTGATTTGAATAATTCAATTCGCTAAATGATTTACAAACCCGTTCTGATCTAAGGGTGTGTTCACACTTGTCATGTTTGGTTTGATTAAAACAAAATCTGGTGCGATTGCTCTGTTAGTGCGGTTCATTTGAGTAAGTGTGAACGCTGCCATCTAAACCCTGGTGCGCACCAAACAAGTGAACCGAGACTAATAAAAAGATAGGTCTCGGTCCGCTTCCCAATGAACTCTGGTGCAGTTTGACAAAATATGAACGCAACAAGAATCAAATACTTCTAAACTAACCAAAAACAGGAAGTAATGACAAGATGCGACGCTATGCGACATGATTTCACGAAGATAACAAGCGGTGTATCCAAAACAAAATGAGCAGAGGGCAAACGTGGAGCAATGAGGTGGCTTTTATGAGCTCTTTGTGAGTTCACAGGTGGTGAAAATAAAATCAGATACACGCAACAATGAGCGCACTTAGTCCAGCTTGTTTGGAGTGTTTGTTCAGTGAGTTCCGTCACAAAATATACGCCAGTCGAACCGACCAGTGAGGTTGTGAACGTATTACTATGCCTTTAGGTTTGATATCTTTAGGCTCTCTATTAAAAATGCCAGTGTGAACACTAAGTGGACCAAATGTATAATTTTCCTTTTTGGTCCAGACCAAATGAACCAAACGAACTGAACTACAAGTGTGAACACACCCTAAATCAAATGATTCACAATACACAATTTGAAGTCCCAATCTAAATCAAATGATTTGTGAATCCGCTCCGAAGTCCCAATCTAAATCAAATGATTCGTGATACGGGATTTTAAGTCCCAATATGAACCAAATGATTCGCGATCCGATTGTACCATTTTGAAACAATAAATTATTTAGTGATGCAGTGGCTAAACTGATTCAGAGTATCGAAAAGACCCATTTTACCAATCACTGCGTGCTTTTTAAAATCATTACAAATTATGTTGAAATTTGAAAATGAATGGCTCTTTTAATTTTGCTAGTGAATTGCTTGAAATTAACAAGCAAAGTCACGAGTGTGAATCAATCGGTGTGGTTCCAGCATAAATGACTCAATTGATTTGGGTCATCTGTTTCTCTTTTAGCATCTTCAGCCATGTTTACACGACAATGTCAGTACTACTACTGGCTTAGCTTGCTAGTTTTCAGTTCAGACATTAACTGAAATAAGCGAAAAGGGGATGTTTTTTTGAATTGCGTGAATTTTGCATGAAAAGATATGTTAAAGATATAATTACACTTATTTCAAACATTGTCTTTAAATAATTCAAGCACGTTTCAAGTACCTCCTCAGGAATATTGTTATTTTCAAGAGTTTTCCAGGCCTTACATTTAAAAAAAGTCAAATTCAAGTACTTTAAGCACTTAGTACGAACCCTGCCAGGGTTCCCTTTAAAACAATGAATAATATTATGCTCACAAATTCTGCATAAAATTTGACATTGTAATAATATTTCACAACATTACTGTTTTTGCTGTATTTTTGATCAAATAAATGCA
Organism: Garra rufa; assembly: GCF_049309525.1. Classification (NCBI taxonomy): domain Eukaryota; kingdom Metazoa; phylum Chordata; class Actinopteri; order Cypriniformes; family Cyprinidae; genus Garra; species Garra rufa. The sequence continues at coordinate 19,596,541 of NC_133382.1, forward strand.
GATTTGGGTGAGTATAAGAGACTCCAAAAATGTTTTTAAAAATTACAGACCCCAAACTTTTGAACGGCAGTGTATCTACAGAAATGTATCATTACTAATAATTTCTATTATGGATAGAGTAGAGTATGAAATATGCTTCCTTGTATATTCCATATAATACAAAGGTAAATTTAGCTGAAGATGTGAATATGGGTGGAGATGGCAGTGACTCAATGGCAATTTATGGAACAGACGCTGTGCTAAATGTTGAGGAGTCATTCGGTTGAGTCATTCTGTCACCATTTCTGGTCTGATGACCTTTGCTAAAATCCCATTTTAAAGCTATATTTATTTATGTTGCACAATAGTTTGTCTGCACACTTAGGAATTGTGTTTAATGGAATAGTTACAAGGAAAAATCATGCTTGGAAGTTACTAGGAGGTAAAGGCTATTGCATTTCAGTGCACTGTTCTCAAAAAAGGCAAGTAAAGCTACAACCTTAGATAAGATGACTATTTTTAGTCAATCCACCTTTTTCTTCAACAAAGTCTATGGGTGAGACTTCTGGTTCATTATCTGCTATAGAGAAATAATGAGAGGAATAACAACATGCAGAAATCTGTAAAACTAAAGTGTGCTCATAATTAAGATAGATTAAAATAACATGGTAAGACACCAATTTGCAATATTGAGCATCAAAACAAGCTGTTTTACACAGCTAAAAATAGCTGGATGTGATGAGACCAGAAGCCAGACCCATAAAATTTACAAATGGCCACACCCACTCTTACAAGAAGAAAAAGGTGGATAGATTTCCTGTTTTATTGTGATCATTTAATTTGGTGCACTAAAATGCAATTTACTTCAGACCCTCTGACTACTAGAATTTTGTACATCTACCACTAATACAACCAACATGACGGCATTTCCTCACCAATTCCTTTGACACAAGTTTCTGCTAATCTCTAATCCACTCATTGGGGGTGGCATTTCTCTCTCCCTCTTCCTCCTCTTCCTCCTCCTCCTCTTCCTCCCTCGCTCCATCCTCCTCCTGTGTGTCCGAGGTCTAGTTGTGTTATGAGTGGACAACAGGGTGAACAGAAACCGCAGGGATCGCAGCACGACAGATGATGGCATAGCAAAAAAAAATGAAAAAGATTTATGAATATGCAAAGAGTAGGTGTGCGAATGGATGTCAAGGCTATTGATGTGGAATGAGATGAAAAGACGCAGATTTTGTAGGTTGTAAGCATGTGTTTGAGGAATGAGTCACTGGAAACGGTGCTTTCAAAAATAGATGGCGTATAGTGAGTTTGTGTCTGTAGGTGCTCCAACCTTAGTCTTGTGGCTCTGTTCGGTCCCCAAACCTCCACCCGAGGTGTGCAGCTCTTTTGACACCACGCAGAGAAATTCAGCCTGGTCCTCTGTTCCATAGCTGTAAGATGAGCCAATGTTCACCATCTTGAAAAGCAAGAAACAGCCAAGACAGAGAAAGAGAGGTCTTTCATCATGAGAGATACTTGAGATTGGAGGAAAGGGGTAAGGAAATCGAGGAGAACATTAAGATGTATCCAATGCCTGATCAGCTGTACTAAAAACATCTTTATTGCTTTCAGTAGAGATCGGTCAGGTTAGTCCATTGATGAGGTTTACCTAGTTTTCTTTTAGCTGCAACAGTTTATGGTTGTGCTTTAGCAAAATATTTAGGGAAAATTTGTCAGTTGCGTTGCTGTCTATGCAGGGTCAGAAAGCTCTCAGATTTCATCAAAAATATCTTAATTTGTGTTCCAAAGATGAACAAAGGTCTTACGGATTTGGAATGACATGAGGGTGAGTAATTAATGACAGAATTTTCCTTTTTGGGTGAACTATTCCTTTAAGCCTGGTGTGAACAATTTGTGTGTAATAATTTACAATGGAAGCATAGGTTTTGTGTTAACTAATCATTTTTTGTAATTAAAGGTTATAGATATTTAGCACTGATATATTAACCTTTTAAATGTTGGTCTATGAACACATGCAGTTAAATGTTTTTGGATCTTGCATCACGTTTCTTACTCCATGAGCACTGCATTGCAAGGGTCTAGTTTAAATGGATAATTTGCAAAAAAATTAACATTCTGTTAAATTTAATCACACTCACATTATTCCAAACCTGTATGACTTACTTTCTTCTGTGCAGTACAAAAGAAGATCTTTTGAGAAACATCTGTTTGTTTGTCCATACAATGGACCTTAAATTTTTTTTTTTGCGTTTCACAGAAGAAAGAAATGCATACAGTTATGGAACAACATGACACTGAATAAAACTACATTTTTGGGTGACTCTTTAAATGGGTAAGTTCACCGAAAAATGAAAATTATGTAATTAATTATTCACCCTCATGTTGCTCCAAACTCCAAACAAAAGATATTTTAATGAAATCCGAAAGCTTTCTGATCCTCCATCAGGGTTGCCAGGTTTTCACAATGAAACCTGCCCAATTGCTACTCAAAACTAGCCTAATCACGTTCTGGGGTGTACACAACACTTTTTTTGGTGGGGTTTCACTGGTAAAATTTGCTAAAAACTATCACGTTATTGTGGTCACTTCAACCCGCAGACATAAAAAAAAAAAAAAAAAAAAAAAAACCCACCGCAAGTATTAATGTAGCCCAATTCTGCGGGAAAATTGCGAACTTGGCAACACTGTTCTCTGTAGACAGCAACACAGCTACCATGTTCAAGGCCCAGAAAGGAAGTAAGGAAATTGTTAAAAAGTAGTAGTTGTGTTGCTGTCTATGCAGGGTCAGACAGCTCTCGCATTTCATCAAAAATAAATATGTTAATTTGTGTTCCGAAGTTGAACGAAGGTCAAATCCAAAGCTTTCTGATGCTCCAACAGGGTTGGCAGGTTTTTACAATTAAACCCACCCAATTACTACTCAAAACTAGCCTAATCACGTTCTGGAGTGTAAACTACACTTTTTTGGTGGGTTCCGCTGGTAAATTTTACATTCCAGTGGCTAAATTTCACGTTATTGTGGTCCTTTCAACCCGCAGACATAAAAAAACAACCCACAGCAAGTGTTAAAGTAGCCCAATTCTGCAGGAAAACCACAGACTTGGCAACACGGTCCTCCATAGACAGCAACACAACTACCACAAGTCCCAGAAAGGAAGAAAGGACATTGTTCAAATGTAGCTTTCAAAATTTTCATCAAAAATATCTTTATTTTTGTTCCAAAGATGAACGAAGGTCAACTAGTTTGGAACGATGTGAGGATGAGCATTTAATAACAGGATTTTCAGATTTGGTTGAGCTGTCTCTTTAAAGGGTTGGTTCACAGAAAAATGAAAATTCTGTCATTAAACCCGTAAGGCATTTGACACTTTTTTTGGTGGGGTTACCCTGGTAAAATTGGCATTCCAGGGGCTAAATATCACATTATTGGGGTTACTTCAACCCACAGACATAAAAAACAACCCACAACAAATGTTAAAGTAGCTCAATTCGTCGGAAAAACCATGAACTTGGCAGCACTGTAATCCATAGACAGCAACACAAATACCACATTCAAGGCCCAGAAAGGTAGTAAGGACACTGTTAAAACGTGGTAGTTACATTGCTGTCTATGCAGAGTCAGAAAGCTCTCGGATTTCAGCAAAAATATCTTCATTTGTGTTCCGAAGTTGAACAAATGACAGAATCTTCATTTTTGGGTGAACTATCCCTTTAAGAAACACGTCTGATTGCTATATGGTGGACCATAAATCAGCCTTATTACTTCAAAATATGCAGTTTTCCCCATGTCTAATTATCATTGGGGATATGCAAAACTACATACTCAAAGCCAGTATAATATCATATAATTTGTCATTTTACAAAAAAAACGCATTCTATGATTAAGAGGGTTTGGTGCAACTGACCATGTAAAATCCAGTTGAAAACAAGTAGTAAAAAGTTTAATTAAACACTTTAGCTATGTTACTGGACTCTGAATCTGAGGGGAGAATTGGACACTGGGAGCATTAGGATCAGGGGAAGGAAAATCGACTCAGTGTCAGTCCAACCCACAGTCCAGAGCAGTCCGGGGCGGGGTTTTCGGCAGGCGCGCACGCTGACCTGCTCAAACTTCCAGCCGTCCGACATGGTGGACACCATCTGGGTCAGCTCCTCTTCCTGACACTGCAACACCCGGTACACGTGCTTTGGTGGTACCTGCTGTTATGAGAAACAGAAAGAGAGAGAGAGTAAAGACTGGTGAAGTGTAAAAAAGGAATGTGGTGGGAAGTAGAAGATGATGCCAAAAGGCAAGTAGAGAAAGAAAAGCAAGAGTGGGCGGGAAACCGACGGCTGTTGCATAAGCACACAAATATAGTCATTAATGTACAGTAGTTACTGAGAAGGACAGAAATACAGTGCTGAGAATGTGAAGGAGCTGAAAAATGGACACTAATGGTAAAAAAATGAAACTACGAGGAGGCATGATAAAGGCCCTGCTTATTACCTGTGTGGCCTTGAAGTCTCGCTCAAGAATCCTCTCTTTGATTAATTTAATCAGTGGCGTGATGTTGTAGAATTCTGCCTCCTCCAAGACACCTGACGGCACAGACACACTTTGCTTTTAAAACTAAACATTTGTGTCAGTTATGCGTTATTTCAACTAGATATGCTTCAATACTGGAAATGCAAGAACATTAAAAATAAAGGTATATTACAAATGTACAGTATGAAAAATGGATATTCATTTTGACATTTGCTAAATATTATATTCAACTAAATATTACATTCAATATTTTTCAATTATTAGTGTTTAGTTTAGTGTTTTAGTTATTAGTGTTTTAAAGATCAGATTGAAGTGAGTCATAGTCTAATTTAAAGCAAAAGTAATCTAAATGTAAAAAATAATGGAAATAAAAATGTACAATTAAATATCCAAAATTGGCTAATAGCGATTTACCTGAAAAAAAAAATCATAATTTAAAATAAAAATATTCAACATAAATAAAAAATGAAAAACATTAAACCAAACAAAGATGTAAAATGTTGCCATTGCGACTAACTACTAAAACTAAAAAAAAAAATTTAACGTTAAATATAAAATAACAGGCAGGGGTTGAAAACTTTTCGAATTTGACAATCAGGGTAAATTTCACTTATTTTGTCTTCTGGGAAACAAGTAAGTGTCTTCTGTGGCTTCTGAAAGGCAGGATTAAATGAAAAATATATAATTTTTAGGCAAAATAAGAAAAATGTACGCATCTTCATTCTGTTCAAAAGTTTTCACCCCATGCTCTTAATGCATCGTTTCCTTCTGAAGCATCAGTGAGCGTTTGAACCTTCTGTAATAGCTGCATATGAGTCCCTCAGTAGTCCTCAGTGTGAAAAGATGGCTCTCAAAAGCATATAATCATTGTTGGAAAGGGTTCAAATACACAAAAATGCTGTAAAACCAAATAATTTGTGGGACCTGAATCTTATTCAGGTCAGTACTAAATAAAATAATAACATGCATTTTGTATGATCGTCTGCAAGATGTATGTAAACTTTTGACCTCAACTGTATATTGCTATAATATTAAAAATATAGCAATACATTTTAAAACACATAGACTGACAACAGTTAAGAAAGTGAATTAACAGACCTTCTTCTGCCAACTCCTTGTTATACACCAGCTTCCCATGTCGCAGATAGTTGAGTATGGGACCAAAATAGGTGGGATCTCGGTCAATCACATAAGCCCCCGTTTCATCCTAAACAAAGAGATTACAACTCTCTCAAAATGTATAAATATCATTCCATCACATATACAGACTCAATATTATTTAACGCACATTGTTTAATCATAATGTATTTAACATTTTAATATTTAATAATGTGGAAACTGTTAGGAAATCCCCTATGTAAATGTAACACTGCCTCAGTGCTGAGGCTGTTTAACAGATGTACAGGATGCTCTGAACAGTACAGAAACCCAGGGGATAAAAATGTGACTTGGCACAAAAAAGAAAAAGAAAAACATTAAAGGAAAGGGCATGTGGAAAGTGGCATTGAGCGCAGGTCACATTAGCATGGCCTAAGCCATTGTCCCAGAATGACTGAGGGTCTCCTTTTTGCAATGAATTAACCTTAAGAGCTCGGCACAGCTCTAGCAAGAGCAGGACATCATGTAGGCTACAACATGCCCTAAAGAGAACATTACACAACTGAGCCCAGGGCATGAGCACTCAAAACCCACAAAGAGCAATAAGAGAAAAAGAGAGTGCACAGAAGCAGGTGAAAAAGATAAAAAGAAAGAGGAAGACGTTGGCATAACAGAAGGCTCAAGACTGAATAGAGGCACTGCAATGTTATAAAAGCACTATAATAGAGGAAAAAGAAAGCATGAACATGAACAAGATATCTACACAAAAAGGTATTTATCATTATTTTATTTTGCAGTGTTGTCGTAGCTTAATAAAATTAAGGTTGAACCACTGATGTCACATGGACTATTTTATTGATGTCTACTAACTTTCTGGGCCTTGAATGTGTCAGTTACATTGCTGTCTATGCAGGGTCAGCAAGCTTTCAGATTTCATCCAAAATATCTTAATTTGATTTCTAAAAATGAACAAAGGTCTTACAGGTTTGGAAAGACATGATGGTGAGTCATTAATGACAGATTTTTAGTTTTTGGATTAACTACCTTTAAGTATTCATCTTTTATGCTCACCAAGGCTGCAGTTATTTGATCAAAAATACAGAGAAAACTAGTATTTTGTAACATTTTTACCACATAAAAGAACTGTCTGTCTTTAAATCTATTTTAAAATATTTTTTTGTGATGATAAAGCTGTTTTAACCATTTTACTAATTTGGTGCTCAAGATATATTTCTTGTTATTATCAATGTTAAAAACAGTTTTTTGAAATTTTAGATTTTTTGTACAATTATAAATGTTGCTTTTGATCAATTTAATGTGATCTTACTAAATAAAAAATATATATATTTGAACAGTAGTGTATACGCTACCAGTCAAAAGTTTTTAAACAGTAAGATTTTTAAGTGTTTTTTTTAAAGAAGTCTCTTTTGCTCACCAAGCCTGCATTTATTTGACCCACAAATTTTAAAATACTTTGATTATTTAAAATAAATGTTTTGTATTTGAATACATTTTAAAAATTCAAAGCTGAATTTTTAGCATCATTACTCCAGTCACATCATCCTTCAGAAATCATTCTAAAATTCTGATTTGCTGCCCAAAAAACATGTATTACTATTATTAATATATTGAAAACAGCTGAGTAGAATTTTTTTAGGTTGACTTGATGAACAGAACGTTTAGAAAAACAGCATTTATCTGAAACAGAAATCTTTTGTAACATAATAAATGTCTTTATAAATGCTCTTGGTCAATTAAAGCATCCTTGCTAAATAAAAGTATTATTTCTATCATTTCTTCCACCCCCCCCCCCCCCCCCCCAAAAAAAAAAAAAAATAATAACGCTGATTTAAAGCTTTTAAATGGTATAGTGTATAATGTTACAAAAGCGTTTTATTTCAGATAAATTACATTTTAAAATATATTAAAATAGAAAGAACTTCTTTTAAATAGTAAAAATATACATTTTTAAAATGTACTGTTTTTGCCGTACATGAGCAGAAGAGACTTTCTTAAAAAAACGTTTTGACTGAAAGTTTAGTTTAAAATAAATAATGTAAAATACAGCCTGTATGAAATATTTATGCCTGATAAATCTTCCTATTTCACCTTCCATTCATTTTGGGCCCTGCATGTGACTCACTCCAGATTCACAACATGGATGCGAACAACAAACTAATTATCACATACAGAGTTGAAAAAGCATCAACAAATATTTTCATTAGCTGTACAAAATCTCACAGACAATAGTAGCACAGAACATCATTTGCACACACACGCACAAAAATCCCATTTTCGAAACAGCAAGTGCAGCAGACAGCCTCACATTAGACATGACTAGACTTGACAGCAGGCATGACAACACCTGCGCATGACTCCTGCAGTGAGTCAGAAGAGACATGCTGTCCTCCCGCTCGGGATTTCACAAGAACAAGAGAATTCAAAGAGGATTTTACACATAATACTACTGTATATGCCTTAAACACACAGAATTCAAATCAGATGTGTCCGCTATCTGTCCGTGCTCATCTTGCATTTATGTTTATCTCTGCCATTGTACAAGGAAGTATAAGAACCAGGTCCCGATGGGGAACTAACTGCATCCCATGGGAAATACCTGGTAGGCAAACAAAGAGCTATTAATTTCAAAACAGAACGGCATAATAACCTGTTCCACGTAAAGCCTCACAGCATGCTATAAGAAAGCCGAAAAACGATTGCGCATACTCATTCAAAATGTTGAACTACTTAATAATATGTGACCCTGGTCCACAAAACCAGTCATAAGTAACACAGGTATATTTGCAATAGCAACGATACATTGTATGGGTCAAAATTATAAATTTTTCCTTTATGCCAAAAATCATTAGGATAATAAGTAAAGATCATGTTTCATGAAGATATTTTGTTAATTTTAGACTGTAAATATATCAAAACTTAATTTTTGATTAGTAATATGCATTGCTAAGAACGTCATTTGGACAACTTTAAACTTTTAACTTTTTTTTTTTGCACCTTCAGATTTTCAAATAGTTGTATGTTATCCTAACAAACCATACATCAACGGAAAGCTTTCAGATGATGTATGAATCTCAATCTTAAAAAATGTACCCTTATGACTAGTTTTGTGTTCCAGGGTTACATATTCACTATAATAAGTAATAAGTAAGACACATCTTAAAGTGTAGTATGGAGTACCTCAAGGCTGAGTACTAGGACCACTACTTTTTACGCTTTATATGTTACCCTTGGGAGATATCATCAGGAAACATGGTGTTAGCTTTCACTGTTATGCTGATGATACTCAGCTCTATATTTCTTCGCAGCCCAGCGAAATATACCAATTTGAAAAACTTAACAGAATGCATAAGTGATATAAAAAATTGGATGGCGAGTAATTTCTTACTGCTAAATTCTGAAAAAACAGAGGTGTTAATTATTGGACCTAATACCTCCACATGTAATAACCTTAAACACTGTTTAATACTCGATGACCGCTCTGTCAATTCTTCGTCATCAGTCAGGAACCTAGGTGTGCTATTTGATAGCAATATTTCCTTCGAAAGCCACATTTCTAGCATTTGCAAAACCGCATTTTTCCATCTAAAAAATATATATCGAAATTACGACCTATGCTTTCAATGTCAAATGCAGAAACATTAATTCAATTATGTCTTATTACTAACAATTGCTCAATACATCAATTACACAATCATTTAACTATTCAGTTAAAGGGATAGTTCACCTAAAAATTAAAATTCTGTCATTAATTACTCACCCTCCTGTTGTTCCAAACCTTCGTTCATCTTTGGAACACAAATTAAGATATTTTCGGAGAAGAAGAATTGTTGAATAAAGTGAACCCCTGATGTCACATGGACTATTTTGTCAATGTTCTTGGTACCTTTCTGGACCTTGAACGTGGCTGGACCCTTGCCGTCTATAGAGGATAAGAGAGGTCTTGGATTTCATCTAAAATATCATTTGTATTCCGAAAACGATCGAAGGTCTTACAGGTTTGGAATGACATGAGGGTGAATAATTAATGACAGAATTGTCATATTTAAGTGAACTAACACTTTAAACTCTTTGAAAAGGAAAAATGCATGTAAACTACCAATGACGGACAGACCAGGCCAGAAATAGAACTGAGAAGCCTCCATAGATATTTTTGTGCAGAGGGCTGGGAGTCTTCAAGGTGCCATGACTCTAATCTCATTAGAAGAGTGACATGAGCAGTGAGAGAGCACGCAACACTACAGCAACCAGTAATAACTGAGCTGTGATGGGAGATCGTTTGTGCCTCATCACTTACTGTGGGGATGGAGGTACTTTGAGTGTGGAATAAAAGGGAATATAAGAGGATAGCTTGGGAGTGGGTGGATACTGCACCATCTGTTAAGTCAAATAGTTTTTGTATGCCTTAGTGCTGGAAGATTAAAAGAGTAAATGGGAGCTAAAAATAAATAACATGCTATATATGCGTAAAGCTCACAACATTTCACTCCATAATCAACAAGAAAATTATACTTGCTTAAAATAACCTAGACCTTAATTTTGTTTGATAAAACACATTTCTAATCCAATTCTTTTTAACATAAATAAAAAACTCATTCTCAATAGAGGGTTTCCATTTACGCCATGGATGCGTGGCCATACTGGAGATACTCGGATGTACAGTAAACAACAGCATGGATTGCATGGTTAATGTACTACTGAATATGTTGTTCTGCTAATGTATGCTGTCTAAACCACGGAAAACACATGTGGAAGCTGCTAAATCATATGGAGAATGACTTAGTAAGCAGGAAAGGGTGCGATATTTTGAGAAACTAAAGTTTATAGGTGCTAAATATACGTACAAGCAGTATTAATTAAGTTATTAGCCTAATATTTTACCTACCTAAATAAGAACAAACATGAATGTTGTCAAGATTCTTGCTCTGAAAATCTTGGTTCAGTTTGGCCAACCACAAACGCATTTGTTTCTCAGACAGTTTTTTTGCACTCTTCTCCTGGATTTGTAATAACTTTTGGCAGTCTATAGTACTCCAAATGTTTTTCCCAGTCTGACCATTTAGTACAGCCCAAAACATGACAATATTTGACCATTTTCTAAGGCAATAATCAGATAAATTTGCCAGTTCTATTCGGTTCAGTGGCATTGTTTACGTTCAAGTGCTGCATATATGGCCGATTATATGCTCTATATACACTGTAATATGGAGGAAAAAACAACAATATGTAATTGAAACTGTATTGACCATTGATAATGACACATGGGAGAACATATATGTGACCCTGGACCACAAAACCAGTATTAAGTAGCACGGGTATATTTGTAGCAATAGCCAAAATTACATTGTAAGGGTCAAAATAATACATTTTTCTTTTATGAAAAAAAACCATTAGGATATTAAGTAAATATCATGTTTCATGAAGATATTTTGTTAATTTTAGACTGTAAATATATCAAAACTTAATTTTTGATTAGTAATATGTATTGCTAAGAACTTCATTTGGACAACTTTAAAGGCGATTTTCTCAAAATAGTTTTTTTTTTGCACCTTCAGATTCCAGATTTTCAAATAGTTGTATCTCAGCCAAATACTGTCCTATCCTAACAAACCATACATCAATGGAATTTAGCTTATTTGTTATGACTGGTTTTGTGGTCCAGGGTCACATATGTCAGAAAGATATCCATTTGTATATGCAAAAATATCTAATTCAATATAAAATCATCTCAACAATTTTATATATTCCACATCTGCTGACCTTTTTTATTTCTGTTTAAAAAGTAAAACAGAAATAGGTACCTTATTGCAGGCTGCAGGTATTGGAAATACTGAAAACTTATATTCATTTCAATTATATGCATCCAACTAGAAATTACATCCAGTTTTATTAGATTTGGGCCTTCCAAGCACACATAAAGACATCTGCCAACAGGAAATTATGTAATATATTAACCTTTGCTGCCAGAAGAAAACATTTTATTGCAGTGGGTGAGTGATAAGGCCCCCTTCACATAAGAGTTGGTGTAAGGTGATATTTGCTGTGGTCCCATTGGAACTCCTGGCATGTGTTCTACATTCTGACAGATCAGTTTTATAAGATATGGATGCTTTATTTGGATTATCGTAGGCCTCATTTCACTTTGGTCAAGTATCCTAACCTTAAAGAGATACTCCACCCAAAAATGAAAATTCTGTCATTATTTACTCACCCTCATGTTGTTCCAAAATGTATCAGAGTCACATTCTTCTGTGGAACATAAAAGAAGTTATTTGAGGTAATGTTTAAGTGTCTGTACAATGGAAGTCAAAGGGATTCAATACTGTTTGGTTCCCAGGGTTCTTCAAAATATCTTTTGTGTTCCACAGAAGAAAGAAATACATACAGGTTTGGAATGACATGAGAATGAGTAAATGATAAAAAACATTTTCATTTTATTTTAATGTTAGACTTTTCCTGGTTTTACATGCTTAATTGGCTGTATTGTTGTCCCACCAATTTCATAAACATAATAATAATAATAATAAAAACTTAAAATAATAGGTGATTACCTTTACTATATGTGACCCTGAACCACAAAACCAGTCATTTATACATCATGTGAAAGCTATATTTGTTATAGGACAATATTTGGCTGAGATACAACTATTTAAAAATCTAGAATCTGAGGGTGCAAAAAAAATCTAAATATCTAAATAATCCATCTTAAGTTACTTAAGTTCTTAGCCATGTGTACTAATAATAAAATCGATTTTGATATATATATGGCAGGGAATTTACAAAATATCTTCATAGACCATGATCTTTACATAATTTCTGCTATAAAATTAATTAATTATTGCTACAAAAATACCCATGCTACTTGAGTACTGGTTTTGTGGTCCAGGGTCACGTATTCTGATTAAAAAAATAAAGTAACAAAGTTTAAAATGTAATTAAAATTATGGTTTCATTATTATTATGATATAAGGACAATCTTTAAATATTACACAATTAAACAGTAAATAATTACATTAGTTCATATTATTATAAAATACATGCGTCATTATCTACATGTAAAATATAATTTCATGAGATTCAACCTTATATATGTGACTTAAGTAGCACAGGTATATTTGTAGCAATAGCCAGTTTGGGTCAAAATTATACATTTTTCTTTTATACCAAAAATCATTAGAATATTAAGTAAATGTCATGTTCCATTAAGATATTTTATAATTTTCCTTAAATCCTAAAATCTTAATTTTTGATTCGTAATATTCATTGCTAAGAACTTCATTTGGACAAATTTAAAGGCGATTTTCTTAGTTTTTTAAATTTTTTGCACCCTCAGCTTCCAGATTTTCAAATAGTTGTATCTCGGCCAAATATTGTCATATCCTAACAAACCATACATCAATGGAAAGCTTATTTATTCAGATTTCAGGATCACATATTAATAGAACTTCCCTCTGTACAAAATCAGCTTCAGGTGGATCACATTACCTGATAAAGGCTTCATGGAGTAAAATATGATATTTCTGGCTAATAACTGCGATGCTGCTCAAATGCACAAACACTGGGGTCCGCAGCAGCGCAGCACGTCTATCTGACTGAAGACCCCCGCTGCATCATTAATACACACTTATACACTAACATCACTGACTGCTGTCTTACCGTGTCTGAATGTAAGTCCTGCTGCTGACACAGTCGGTACAGAAACGAAGTTTGTTCCTTTAGCAGCGTCTGTCGTGTCGTTAGAAACACCGTGCCCCCGACGTTGAGACGGACCCATTTGCCGTTATTGCCTCCGGTGGTGTTAACAGCCGAACCGTTCCCTATGATATTTTCACCGCCACCGGAGTCAACAGCAGTAGATGTGGCTGTCGTGGCTCCTTCGCTTCCCTCGTTGTCTTTGTTGTTATTGTTGTTGTTGTTATTATTGTTCAGATTGCTGTGTGTTGCTGAAAGGGATCCCGTTTCCGGTAAAGCCTGAGGCGCCGCCGTTTTTCCTTTGTCCTCCGTTGCCATTAGGGTACTGGCGTGCTTATTCATACGCACCGTATGCGGACTGTCGGTGCGGCTCGGTTGCTGTTCTGATACCGTTCTGTCTCCCGCGGTGAAGCGGCGTGCTGCTGATTTTGTTAGTATCATAGAAGTAGAATAAGTGCGGCAGTTGATTGGCTCGTATCCTGCGATGTGTTCGCTCCGCCCACTTGCCCGTGGATGCACTTTTGACGCAGAAACCTGCGCACATTCTAGGATGCTGGATGTGTTTACGCACTAACAGCAATGAATATGTGTCCCTGGACCACAAAACCAGTCATAAGTGTCATTTTTTTTTTAATTTAAATTTATACATCACATGAAAGCTGAATAAATTAGCTTTCCATTGATGTATGGTTTGACAGGACAATATTTGGCTGAGATAAAACTACTTAAAAATCTAGAATCTGAGGGTGCAGAAAAAAATCGAAATATTGAGAAAGTCGTCTTTAAAGTTGTCCAGATGAAGTTCCTATGCATATTACTAATCAAAAATTATGTTTTGATATATTTATGGTAGGGAATTAACAAAATATCTTCATGAAACATGATCTATACTTAAAATTCTAATGATTTTTGGCATAAAAGAAAAAACTGGTTCTGTGGTCCAGGGTCACATATACAGTGAGTACGGAAAGTATTCAGACCCCCTTAAATGTTTCACTCTTTGTTATATTGCAGCCATTTGCTGAAATCATTTAGGCTAAGTTCATGTTTTCCTCATTAATGTACACACATCACCCCATATTGACAGAAAAACACAGAATTGTTGACATTTTTGCAGATTTATTAAAAAAGAAAAACTGAAATATCACATGGTCCTAAGTATTCAGACCCTTTGCTGTGACACTCATATATTTAACTCAGGTGCTGTCCATTTCTTCTGATCATCCTTGAGATGGTTCTACACCTTCATTTGAGTCCAGCTGTGTTTGATTATACTGATTGGACTTGATTAGGAAAGCCACACACCTGTCTATATAAGACCTTACAGCTCACAGTGCATGTCAGAGCAAATGAGAATCATGAGGTCAAAGGAACTGCCTGAAGAGCTCAGAGACAGAATTGTGGCAAGGCACAGATCTGGCCAAGGTTACAAAAAAAATTCTACTGCACTTAAGGTTCCTAAGAGCACAGTGGCCTCCATAATCCTTAAATGGAAGATGACCAGAACCCTTCCTAGAGCTGGCCATCCGGCCAAACTGAGCTATCGGGGGAGAAGAGCCTTGGTGACAGAGGTAAAGAAGAACCCAAAGATCACTGTGGCTGAGCTCCAGAGATGCAGTCGGGAGATGGGAGAAAGTTGTAGAAAGTCAACCATCACTGCAGCCCTCAACCAGTCGGGGCTTTATGGCAGAGTGGCTCGACGGAAGCCTCTCCTCAGTGCAAGACACATTAAAGCCCGCATGGAGTTTGCTAAAAAACACCTGAAGGACTCCAAGATGGTGAGAAATAAGATTCTCTGGTCTGATGAGACCAAGATAGAACTTTTTGGCCTTAATTCTAAACGGTATGTGTGGAGAAAACCAGGCACTGCTCATCATATACAGTCCCAACAGTGAAGCATGGTGGTGGCAGCATCATGCTGTGGGGGTGTTTTTTCAGCTGCAGGGTCAGGACGACTGGTTGCAATCAAGGGAAAGATGAATGCGGCCAAGTACAGGGATATCCTGGACGAAAACCTTCTCCAGAGTGCTCAGGACCTCAGACTGGGCCGAAGGTTTACCTTCCAACAAGACAATGACCCTAAGCACACAGCTAAAAGAACGAAGGAGTGGCTTCACAACAACTCCGTGACTGTTCTTGAATGGCCCAGCCAGAGCCCTGCCTTAAACCCAATTGAGCATCTCTGGAGAGACCTAAAAATGGCTGTCCACCAACGTTTACCATCCAACCTGACAGAACTGGAGAGGATCTGCAAGGAGGAATGGCAGAAGATCCCCAAATCCAGCTGTGAAAAACTTGTTGCATCTTTCCCAAAAAGACTCATGGCTGTATTAGATCAAAAGGGTGCTTCTATTAAATACTGAGCAAAGGGACCATGTGATATTTCAGTTTTTCTTTTTTAATAAATCTGCAAAAATGTCAACAATTCTGTGTTTTACTGTCCATATGCGGTGCTGTGTGTACATTTAATGAGGAAAAAAAAATGAACTTAAATGATTTCAGCAAATGGCTGCAATATAACAGAGTTAAACATTTAAGGGGGTCTGAATACTTTCCGTACCCACTGTAATATTCTACAATGTCCTAGACATTAATTGAGTTTGTGACTGGCTCTTTGGTACATTCAGGCTAGTTGAATGCCAGTGCTCCTGTTATAGCAAGTCAGATACCGTCTACTCAAATTGTTGTGCTGATAATATCATGTCTAACAAGCCTGTAACAAAATATTCAAGACTGGGGGAAATCACAGATAAAAGCTTTAAAAGTGGCTTTTAAAAAATAATACTATCGACAACTAATCTAAATATTAAAGTGGATTAGAAGACTGTAAAATAGACTAGTAAAATATTTTTACTATTTTAAATGACTGTTTTCTATTTGAATATATTAAATTTATTCCTGTAATTCCAAAGCTGATAATTTTATTTTTTTTTTTTAAGCATCATTACTCCAGTCACATGCTCATCAGAAATCATTCTAATATTCAGATTTGCTGTACAATAACATTTTTATTCCACACAAGTAGCATGTGAATCCATCTTTTTCTCTTTTCTACTAATTACAGCACAAAATAAACCGGAATAAATATCAGAAGTTGAAAAAGGACAACGAATGTCTCATGTATTCAATCAGTGTTTGAAAATCAGCAATAAAAAAACTTTTTAGCATAACAGTCGTAACTTTAACCTCAGAAAAGCCAACATTGTTGTAGTATTTTCATAAATAAGTCAGTTAACTGCTACAGACTTTTTTTTTTTTTTTTTTTTGGAGTAGGTAGAATTTTTTTCAGTGAATAACTTTATTTACACAATATAACAGAACTTTAATAATTTTGACTTTATTCTAAAAAATATTATGGTACTAAATTACTTGGTGTAAACACACTCTTGGCACAGTGGCCCAAAACATAAAAAGACTAAAAGAAAGTTAGTCTATGAACCTGCCTGTAAATATCTGATGCAAAGTCGATGAAATCCTTTCCAAGCTGTGCATCTGTATCCTCTAGACTGTTGTTCATACACTATACCAGACTGCTATCCATTTTGGCTTGATCTCCGGAACCAAAAAGCAGGGGCTGCATGCTGATGAACGTAAAGTTATAGATCTGAGGGAGCCCATGATGAGCTGTTCGATTAAAACGGATCCAAGAGAAAACTGGAAGACCGTTCTGAGTAGTGGGTCCGTTTATGGCTTCGGCCAAAAACATCTGGGCCATGTGATAATCTGTAACCTAAAAGCAAACAGCCTTTATTAAAATCGCTTTGTATCTTTACTTCCTTTTATTTAATAATAACACATAGACCGATATGACCTATGTACCTTAGTATCATAACAGCCCCCTGGATGAGGTCACCGGAGCCTCAGGTCATTTCGGCAGCAGATGGATTTACAAGGGTGCTTTTTTGAATATGGGTCTTTTTTGTAATCTAATATGACAAAGATATGAGATTAACAAGAGGGCAGATCAGTTTGAGGAAATAGTTTTGAAATATTTCTGAAAAGAGAATCTAAACTCACCATTGTACCTCATAAAGTATTTCAAGGTGTCCAGATTAGTGACTTTTCCTTGGTCCCTACGGAAAATTTTAGCCCGTGGACAGAGGTCATATGAGAAGTCTTCCCCGTACTTTTTCCACATCACTTCATAACCACTCAATTGGTAAATATCTGAGTGGAAAGGTATGTTGTAGGATGCCCAGTAACCTATTGAGATTATTGGTGAAGCATATGATCTTGTTAAATTTACCCTGTAGAGTGGTTTTCCTTCTTCTTACTCCCTCTCAAATTAATTTCCAATGGACTGGTCATACTACTTTTTCCTGTTATGAAAAAACTCCTCACCATGACGAAGTGCTTGTGACTGATCCGAGTACAACACCAAACCAGGGATCTGCTCCACAACAGTCAGACTCCAATCCTCAATCTGCTTTCCAAGTGAAACTCTTTTCATATCCACCACCATATACTGGTTATTGTAGGTCCCTGACAAAATAAATTACGAAAACATTTGAAAATTTAAAAAAAGCTATGCAATTTGTTATTATTATATATATATATATATATACATATACACACACACACACACACACTGCTGTTAAAAAGTATGGCATCATTTTTTTTTCAGATTTTTTGTTTTAAAGAAGTCTCTCTCTGCTCATCAAAGTTACATTTATTTGATCAAAAATACAGAAAAAAAGTAATATTATGAAATATTATTGCAGTTTATTTCTTTGATTCAAAGATTAATTTTTATCAGCCATTACTCCAGTCTTCAGTGTCACATGATCCTGCAGAAATTGTAAATTAATTAGAATATGCTTCTTTATTATCAATTTTGTGTTTATTATTTTTTGGAACCTGCAATACTATTTTCAGGATTCTTTGATGAATAAAAAGTTAAAAAATAACAGCCTTCGTTCAAAATAGAAATATTTTCTAACAATGTAAGTCTTTACTGTTACTTTTTTATCCATGTAACACATCCTTACTAAATAAAAGTATTAATTTCTTTCAAAGAAAAAATAAAGTAAGAAAAAACTTACTGACCCCAAATTTTGAACAACAGTGTATAAGATTACTATTTTAAATAAATGCAGTTTTTTATGTTTTATTCATCAAAAAATCCTGAAAAAATGTCACAGGTTCCAAAAAATATTAAACAGCACAACTGATAATAAATCAGCATATTAGAATGATTTCCAAAGGAACATTTGACACTAAAGACTGAAGTAATGATGCTGAAAATTCAGCTTTGCATTACAGGAATACATTCTTTTTTTTAAGTATATATAAAAAAAAAAAAAAAAAAATTTTTTAAATTGCAATAATATTTCACAATTTTACTGTTTTTTCTGTATTTTTAATCAAATAAATGCAGTGTTGATGAGCAGAAAAGCCTTATTACAAATTCATTAAAAATCCTACTGGTCCAAAACTTTTGAACAACAGTGTATATTACTCTAATACAGCTATATTACTGGCTATTCCAGTATAACTATTTCTGTGAGGTCAGTTCACCCCCAAAAATTTTATTTCTGTCATCATTTACTGATCCTCATCCAAAATTTGTATTCATTTCTTTACTCTGTTGAACACAAAAGATATTCTGAAAAATTACAGTGTTGTTTTGTACCCAACTCACCCTGATTGTAAAGATTGCATGCTTCCTTTTTTAGAAAGCATGAGGGTAGGACTGAATTTGTGAAATTTAATGCTACAGCATACAATCACATTCTAGAGAACTGTATGCTTTCAACTTTGTTGTAATGATGAAAGACGACACCACAGAGCACTGCAATAATGGACCACAATTTTTGCATTTACTAACCCACATTTGCCTTGTACTTCTCTGTCTCACCTGAATTGTGCTTGGAAAATATTTGGGCCCATTGCTTTCCTGTGCAGGCCAGAGCATGTGCAACACGCACCCTTTGCCAGGCAAGCAAAGCCTTTGGGGTCACCAGGGAGAACAGAGAGGAGTTGAACACATTGTTTGTGGTCTGAGTAACAAACAACCCCGTTCCTAGCAAATAAAAGTCATCCAGAGATGACAAGATCCCTGGAAATGATGTGAGAAAATAGTTTTATAGTATTCAATTATTGTTAGTTTGAATTATAAAAGACAACATCTGCTAATAAATACCGGGGTAGCTGCTAAAGGACAGTCTCCTTGTCCCACTGTGTTTATTTTTCAGGCTGAAGTCCCAGTGCTTGTAGATTCTCATGCTGGCAGCATAGGTGTACCAGCTGGAGTGACCCAGCAACAGATTCTCATAGCCAGGCAACATCTGCAGATTAAAAGGGCACAGAATTATTAAAGCTGGAAAACACAAGGTACACACTGACAAAAGAATGAAACAAGGCCATATGCAACACAGGCAAACCCAAATATTCAGATTAGTGCTGGCATAGCATCATTACAGTCATGAGGTGAAGGCATTATTTTACCTCTAACCTTGATGAGAGCAGAGCAGTGACTCATGCCTGGCATTCTGAAGGAATCAGAAGAAGAGTTGGAACGCCTTTTGAGAACAGGGATTAAATCTAGCAAATCTCCAATTCCATTGAGGAACTGAACTGCAAACATGGACAGAGGCTGGAAGTTGAAATGCAAGCATGCAGTTACACTCATTAACACAATGACAAACAAATAAAGCATCACTTTCAATAAATGAATAAAAATTAAAAAAAGTTTACTTGAGAAACTTTGGCCTTTGCAAATGTCTATATGTTATCAGAATAAGATGTACAGTACAACTAAACAGACGTATGCACAATTCAGGTTTCCTGACCTTTTCCTGTCTACTTTTGGCCCAGTATGCTGCCCCAGCATGCAGCCCATCCATCTGAGCCACTAGAAGACCCACATGATGCCACAAAGGATCAGTCTTTCCATTTAATTTCACCTGTGTTCTTGTCCATGAGTCTTGCTCACTATTTTAAAGAATGGAAGTTTAATAAACACACATCTAATCGTAGATTAGTAATATATGCGTATGCAATAAAAAATTTGAGGTTTTGAAAGTCTTCAAAACTTTTAAAAACATGTGAAAACATACTACAGTGATGTAAATGTAGGCTATATATATTGTATTGTATATGTCGAATTTTAGAATAGTGCAATTAATTTAGATAAGAAACGTCACTTACCTCATAAAGCATTTGAGAGGTTTCATAAGACTTTTATCCTTTATCATCTGAGGATACATATTATAGTAATGGTTTATCATCTGTCTGTGAAAACAAAGTTATTGGGCTGTTAATATGTTGAAATATTGTTTACAGGGCAACGTATTGTAGTATATTAATACACTCATACCTACACTACCAGTCAAAAGTTTTTGAACACTAAGTTTTTTTTAATGTTTTTCAAAGAAATCTCTTCTGCTCACCAAGCCTGCATTTATTTGATTCAAAGTACAGCAAAAACAGTAAGCTTTTGAAATATTTTTCTAATTAAAACAACTGCTTTCTATTTAAATATATTTTAAAATGTAATTTATTCCTGTGGTTTCAAAGCTACATTTGGGCATCATTACTTCTGTCACACGATCCTTCAGAAATCATTCTAATATTCTGATTTGCTGCTAAAAAAACATTTATATTATTATGTTGAAAACAGCTGAGTAGATTTTTTTCAGGGTTCTTTGATGATTAGAAAGTTCAGAAGAGCAGTGCTCAGTGTTATCTCAAATAGAAATCTTTGTAACATTATGAATGTCTTTATCATCACTTTTGATCAATTTAAAGCATCCTTGCTAAATAAAAGTATTAATTTCTATAATTTCCCCCACCTCCTTTTGAATGGAATAATGTTACAAAAGCATCAAAAGAATCCTAAATATACTCGGCTGTTTTTTGAACAGCAAATCAGCATATTAGAATGATTTCTGAAGGATCGTGTGACATTAACGACTGGAGTATTAATGCTGAAAATGTATCTTTGATTACAGGAATAAATTACATTTTCAAATATATTCAAATAGAAAGCAGTTATTTTTAATAGCAAAAATATGTCACAATTTTACTGCATTTGCTATATTTTGAATCAAATAAATGCAAGCTTGGTGAGCAGAAGAGACATCTTTAAAAACATTAAAAAACTTACTGTTCAGAAACTTTTGACTGGTAGTGCATTTTCTTCAGTGAAAAAGAAGTGAGTTTAATTAAATCTGTTCAAGTATATTTATGGAAAAAACACTCTGACATTGTGTTTCTTAATTTTTTATCTTCCATAAGTACAATTTAAATCCTGTGTTTTAATAATATTTTGTCATGCTTTAAAATAAGTACATTTATAAAAACTTACCGTGACAACCTCAGCCCCTAATATTAAAGCTTTTTTTATTGTTTTGAATTTATGCCAGCATAATTAAACAGACTATGTATGCCACTACAAATTTAGTTACATTTTTAAGTATATTCTTAAGTGTTCTTTATTTTCACAAGGGTTAGTATATTTAACTTACGAGGCTGTAAGGTATCCTTCAAGGTATCCAGCCAAGAAATATGTAATTTCATCATTTTCCTGGGATTGGCCATAACCAGCCTGCACTTCCAGCACTCCCCATCCAGAAACAAATAAACTATCATTGAAATAACCAAATGCATCTCCCTCCTCTTCCATTGCATCCTCTTTCAACACCACAGACCTCTGAACCTCATCCCAATATAAAGTGGCTTTCTGAACATCTGAGAACAGAGATCACACAGCAATAAGCGTTAGGGGTTTCATATGTGTGATATATGAAATATCATATGATAGAACATCGTTTAAATTTGTTTACACGTTATTCTTCTAATCTAATGTTATGAAAACATGCAAAAAGACACACATGTCTAAAACACACGACATATTGATGGAGTGTAAATAAGATACTTACGCTGAGCCTTCACGAAGGTCGACGTTAGGACGCACAAAATAAACCCCGCTGGAAATCGATGCATTGTTTCACGCTAAATCGACACATCAGAAGTTTTAGTACTTTATGGATCTGACAAACATATTCGCACACACACTAATTTGTAACTTCAACCTTTAGTCAAATAAAATATCCTAAAAGCTAAGTACGCAGTGGCAAATAACTGAGGAGCTAGCGAATTACAATTTGTTTTCAGGGAAATAGCTGCTTTGCTTAGCATTACAGGCCTACAGTTAGCTTTGTATCACCTGTTAGATCGCTAAGAAGCGTTTAAAAGATTTCCACCCCAGATGGGACTCGAACCCACAATCCCTGGCTTAGGAGGCCAGTGCCTTATCCATTAGGCCACTGGGGCTTGCGTCATACGAGCTATAACTTGGGGCTTTGAAAGAGGCAGTACTAATAAATGTATGTTGTTCATTTTGAATATAAGTTATATATTTTATAAATTATACACCCCATCTAAAAATTCTCTGGTCTATATAATTGATAGATAACTATAACGTGCGATTCAGATAGACATTACGGTTTTAATTCCCTATTTCAACACTAAAAACATCATAATTTTTCATCACATAAATAATGGTGCATTTAGTAGGAATAGTAATGTCAACCAGACAAAAAGTTTTAACAACAATTAATCGTGCTTTTATTATGAAAGAACGTGACACCGGCACTTTCAAAGAACTGCCGCCTCCATGTGCCTCCTGTTGTGATGTTTCTTCTCTAGTCAGGCTAATTATCGCGCCGAGGAGTAAGGTAATACTCCTAGGTTTTAAAATTCAAAAAGATTTACATTTTTAACTAAAGTTGAATGCTTGAAGAACTTGTTTAAAGTACTGATTGAGAGAAAAGTTTGGTAGTTAATTCTCTGAGCTAGCCTGTGCGGTGTGTATCAGCCATTGTAGCAATGATGCAATGATATTAGCATGCTAACTGTGAGTGAGAGACAACGTAAGCTCAGCAACATCTATTTAGAGTTTATCTTGCTGCAAGGCGCAACAGCCCGTTTTAATAAAACTTTTCAGCGTCATAATGACAGGCTAGCATGTTGAGCTAATATTACAATCCTGTTATTGATTAATTATTAAGTGAGAATGTAACTCTGATGTACAATAGAGTGGGATGTAATTACCTGTATGAGTAAATTCATATCTTTCCGTGATCTAGCAGTTGTTTTAAGTTTAGTGTGATACATTTGTGGTAACTGTTAATGTTTTATTATCTTCATTAGTACACAAAGCAATGGCCTCTGGAGATATTGCTCAGATTACAGAGGCGCTGGCCAAGACCCATGTTGGAGAAGTGGAGTTAAGTTATAAGGGACGAGGACTCAAATTGGACAATGCTGAGTCAGGTGAGTGAAACTAACTGTTTGCAAACGTTTACAGTTTCCATGTGTAAACCGCAACACTCATCATTTTCCCTCCTTTTTGTGTTGTTGCAGTGAAAGAGATTGTGCAGAAGATTGAACAATGTCAAGGTCTGCAGTCTCTCAGATTAGAGGGAAACACACTGGGAGTTGAAGCAGCACAGGCAATTGCAAAAGCTCTTGAAGTGAAAAGGGAATTGGAGGTATTTTTTAATTTCCACCAGAGAATTTTCACCCTTTACTTTGCTTTTTTACAAAGTGTTAGTTAATAAAAATTCTGTCATTAATCGTATTGTTCCAAACCCGTAAGTACGGTGTACATTTTAGGACATCCTCAGACCTCAGTCATACAATGACAAGGTGTCATGCCTCAGACTAAAAGGCTTCAGTCACAGGAAAAATGACGTCAGATCGCGTACAATTAGACATCGGACAAAATGGACTCAGATTAAAAGGCATTAGACAAAAAGACATCAGCTGAAATGGATTTAGCATGGACAAAGTTAACCTTACGAAAATTAACCATTTGTATAACCACAGTTTAATTTGATGTAAAACCATGGTTATTTTTCGTAAGGGTAGCTTCAGTACTATTTGGCAACAAACAAGCTTGCCAGTTGCAATATTATAAACTTTTTAAACACACAATACTTGTGAAATGCATTTTCTCCTCTGTATACAATTTAATTAGTTTAGCATTTAATGAAACAATGAAATAGTTCTTCTTGCTTTCTTATTTTCTGACAATGAAAACAAGAAACTGTGGTTTGTTGTTGGTAAATTTACGTTTGTGAATATAAAATTTACAAAGAAAAAAATACGTTTATAACAAAACAAACATTGCTTTTAGTAGAGTCAGAATCACAGTGTCCTAAAATGATGCCTTTGAAAGTAATGGATACATCTTGCTGGATATTATTATTATTAATAAATGAACCAACATTTTCCCAGAAGTGTTCAGTATAGAATAAATGACGTTCCACACCATTTTGCTTGTTCTGAACCACGTGCATGACGTCACACACCACCTGAGTCCATTTCGCCATATGCCTTTTTGTCTGATGCGTTTTAATCTGAGTCAGTTTCGTCCGATGTCTAATTGTACGAGACCTGACACCTGACGTTGTTTTTCCTGAGACCTGAAGCCTGTCTGAGGCACGATGCCATTTTGTCCTGTGACTGAAGCCTGGGGACTGAGGCATGACACCTTTTCATTGTATGACTGAAGTCTAAGGATGTATGTAAGACCTTTGTTTGTCTTCGGAACACAAATTAAGAAATTTTTGATAAAATGTGAGAGTAAACAACGCATATGCGTGGTGTTTCTGATCTAGAACACTCATGCATTGTGGTACTATCCAAAATGCTACTAGGATGACGTGGAGGAGAATAATTGTTAAAGTTGTTTTACAACAAAAAGTATTCTCATAGCGTCATAAAATTACAGTTGACTCACTGATGTCACATGGACTATTATGTCGATGTTTTTGGTACCTTTCTGAACCTTGAACGTGGTAGGACCCTTGCTGTCTATGAAGGCTCAGGGAGCTCTTTGATTTCATAAAAAAATCTTAATTTGCATTCCGAAGACGAATAGGTTTTATGGGTTTGGAATGACATGTGAGTGAGAGTAATTATCGACAGAATTTTCATTTTTAGATGAATTATCCCTTTAATCTTGGCTTTTTGTTTTAAGCAATGCCATTGGAGTGACATGTTCACGGGTCGCCTTCGCTCTGAAATTCCACCTGCTTTGGTAAGAAGATACCCATCTCAAAACGTTCTGTTAAATGCATTTGCTGTGAGTAAAAAGCTTATTTATTTCCATCATTTTATTTTCTAGAAATCATTGGGCAGTGCTTTGATGACATCAGGGGCCAGACTGACTCATCTGGACTTGAGCGATAATGCCTTCGGCCCTGATGGAGTAAGGGGAATTGAAAGCCTTCTGAAGAGCTCTGCATGCTACACCTTACGTGAGCTCAGGCTTAATAATTGTGGCATGGGCATTGGAGGGGGTATGGTAAGTTTTTAGGCTGAGATCAACTTGATGTAATCTGTTTAAGACACAACCATCATAATTTGAGTGGTTATGATGTCATTTAGATATTTTTAAAAGCTTTAAATCTGTTTTAAATGTGTTAAATATTTTTGGAGCTCATGAAACCATTATATTTATTGAAAATATTATTTTTTTTTTTTTTTGTCTTTTTGTCTTTTAAATTAAAAGGTCCTTGCTTCTGCCTTGACTGAATGCCATAAGCAGTCTAGTGCAGCTGGCTCCCCCCTGAGGTTAAAAGTCTTCATAGCTGGACGTAATCGGCTGGAGAATGATGGTGCCACTGCACTTGCCAAAGCATTTAAGGTACTACGGCAAACGGCATAATGTTTTAAAAATATATATACATTTATACTATTATTCAAAAGTTTAGGGTCACAAATTACTACTTCTATTCAGCAAGGATGCATTATAGTGCACATAATATATACACACACATACAGTATACATTTTGAACACCCATATATATATATATATATATATATATATATATGAATATATTAGTGAATATACACAGTACACACCCGTATTATATAAACAAAAGCTTTTTATAATAATCGTTTGAACAGCACAATTTTTTTTTTTTTTTTTTACAAAAGATTCTATTTTAAATAAATGCTGTTTTTCTTTAATTTCTATTGATCATAAGATCTTGAAAATAAAATGTCACAGTTTTTAACACTAATAAAGAATAACTTCTGAAGGATCATGTGACACTGGAGACTGAAGTAACGGCTGCTAAAAATTAAGCTTTGCCATCAAGAATAAATGAATCATAAAATAGAAGACAGTTATTTTAATTGTGTAATAATATTTCACAATATTACTGTTTTTTTAATGTATTTTTGATCAAATAAAAGCAGGTTTGGTAAGCATAAGACACTATTTAAAAAAAAATAAAAAATTAACTACTCCAGTCTCACAAAATGAAAATATTGTTTTACTTTTGTTTGACACTTATTCTACGTTTGTTCTGTTTTTTGTTTTGTTTTGATGTTGTTTTTAACACAGTTATTAGGCAGCCTTGAAGAGGTCCATATGCCACAAAATGGAATCAACCATCCTGGTATCACTGCTTTAGCGACTGCCTTAAAGCACAACCCAAACCTTCAGGTCCTCAACCTCAACGACAACACTTTTACTAAGAAAGGAGCAATAGCCATGGCTGAGGTATTTTGAGCAACTCTTTACCATATCACAAAATAGTTTATTTGGTTAGAAGAGATGTTTATTAATTGCTGCCTGTGTAATTAATTAATAAAACATTTTTTTTTCATGTTTAGGCCATTAGGCACCTTCAGTGTCTTAAGGTCATCAATTTTGGGGACTGTTTGGTTCGCTCAGAAGGTTCTATTGCTATAGCAGTGGCCCTTAGAGAGGGACTGCCATCCCTCAGGGTTAGTTGATGCATGATACCAACATTGAATACAGCTGACACACAAACACTTTCATTCAGGTTTTGTAGATACTGTTACATTCTAAAATATTTGCTGTGTGTAGGAGCTGAATTTGTCATTTGGAGAGATTTGCGAGGCTGCGGCTGTGGTCGTTGCAAAGGCTGTTCAAGGCAAAGCTGATCTGGAGAAACTGGACCTCAACGGTAAAATAATACAGTTTTGTTGTCACAGTATTTTAAATGTTTTTAAAGAAGTCTATATTGCTTACCAAGCCTGCATGTATTTGATCCAAATTACAGCAAAAACAGTACAATTTTGAAACATTTTTACTATTTAAAATGTTTTTCTGTTGGAATGATTTATTCCTGTGATTTCAAAGCTGCATTTTTAGCATCATTATTCTAGTCTTCAGTGTCACATGATCCTTCAGAAATCATTCATGCAGATTTGCTGTTCAAGAAACATTTATTATTATTATGTATTATTATTATTATTATTATTATTATCAATATTTAAAACAGTTGAGTACATTTTTTCAGGGTTCTCTGATGCATAGACAAATCCAAAGATCAGCATTTATCTGAAATAAAACGTTTTTGTAACATTTTACACTAACATTTGAGTTTATAATTTTGGGAAAAATATAGAAAGGAATACTTTCATTTAGCAAGGATGCTTTAAATTAATCAAAAGTGATGATAAAGACATTTATAATGTGACAAAAGATTTCTATTTCAGATAAATGCTGTTCTTCTGAACTTTCTATTCATCAAAGAAACCTGAACAAATTCTACTCGGCTGTTTTCAACATAATAATAATAAATGTCTTTTCAGAATATTAGAATGATTTCTGAAGGATCATGTGACACTGAAGTAATGATGCTAAAATTTCAGCTTTGAAATCACTGGAATAAACTACATTTTAAGATGTATTTAAATAGAAAACAGTTATTTTAAATGGTAAACATTTTTACTGTTTTTGCATCAAATAAATGCAGGCTTGATGAGCAAAAGAGACTTCTTTCAAAAACTTTTGACTGGTTGTTGTGTGTGTGTCCCATTCAGATATACTGATTTATTATCAATGGAACTTTTGATACTTTTTTCAGGATTCTTTGACGAATAGAAAGTTCAACAGAACAGCATTTATTTGAAATCTTTAGTTAGAAATCTTTTGTAACAATATGTACTACTGGTCCAAAGTTTGGGGTCTGTATTTTTTTTTTCTGAAAAAAAAAAAAATAATAATTCTATTCAGCAAGGATGTGTTAATTTTCTATTTTGTTCTATTTTGCCAAATGATGTTCTTTTTAACTTTTTTTTATTCGTCAAGGAATTATAATTTTCACAGGGTCCAAAAACAATTTGAGATTCTGAAGGATCATGTGACCCTGAAATTTCAGCTTTGCATCACAGAAATAAATTATATTTAAATAGAAAAACATTATTTTAAATTGTAATAGGATTTCACAATATTACTTTTTTTCTATATTTTTGATTAAATAAATGCATTCTTGGTGAGCATAAGAGACTTCTTTAAAAAAAAAACATCAAAAGTCTTACTGATCCCAAACTTTTGAACGGCAATGTATGTGTATGATTTTGTTTTTTCCCCCCAAACTTTTTAACTCAAAGGCCCCTTTTCTGTAATCTTGACCAACTGCTTGTTTTCACAACTGCTGTGTTTTTTTTTTTTTTTTCATTATTAACAGTAATTAGTAGCTTTGATATATTACATTTGAACAAATGTGGACCCAAATTCTCCTAAAAGCTGCATGACAGCTTTTTTGTTACCAAATTTTCATGCATACTATGCTCAGATTAAATTGCCAGTGTGAAAGCCCCATTAATAACAACTTGATTTTTCATAGTTTAAATAGTGTCTCTGTAAATTGTTATTCTGATGTAATTTGATCTTTTCTGGTTGCTTGTTTAGGAAATTGCTTTGGAGAGGAAGGCTGTGAGGCTCTCAGGGAAATGATGGAGACCATGAACATGGAAGATCTGCTGGGCTCACTCAGGTACTTATCTGTGTTTTTGTAATAAACTATATGTTTCTCATATACATAAATTAAGGGCAAATGCATGGTTTCCTGTATTTGAAATACTGTTACAATTAGACTAATGAAAGATGTGCCTAATGCAGTGATGATGAAGGAGAGCCTGAAGATGATGATGATGATGATGTAAATGATGAGGAGGAGGAGGAAGACGACGACAACGAGGAAGAGAAGGACAATGAAGAGGATGCTGAGGAAAATGGTGTCAATGGAACGAAAGATGTCATTGAAGAAAAGGTGATCCTTGCAAACATCTGCATGCCTGAATGGACTGCTAAACCTGCCATTAGCTGCTTTTCTAATTTATTTTGGCAAACCACTGATTGTTAATGATCAGAAGACTAATTTTAAATTTACTTCCATTGTCCTCTCTCTACAGGAGGAGCCTTACTGCAGTTCTGAGCTCAGGTCCTTCCTCATGTCTCCATCAGCTGAGAAACTGATCTCCCTTGGAGCCAAAAGGATCCAGCTCATAGAACAGCAGGTACAGTGTTGATTCATAAGGTCCAGCTGTACACCAAGATGGTTTAATTGGTTCTCCAACCCCCTAAAAACATTTACTCCACTTTTTTAGGTTGACGTCTCAGATGCAAGTAAGGTGTCAGAAGTTTTTCTCAAGATTTCATCAGTATACACCGATGAACCAGAAGTAAAACAAGCAATTTTTGAGAGCACTGGTACGAGCAACATTCATACTACCATTCAAGTAAACATTTAAAGAAACTGTACACCCTAAAATGAAAATAAAAACCTATGTGACTAATCAACTGTTTATCATCTTGCCCAGATGCCCTGTTGAGGAAAGCCTTTTCCAACTCCCACTCTCAATCTTATAGTTTTATTACCTCACTGATGGTGAACCTCGGACTTTTAAAGGTACTACACTCGAAGTGGTGTTCAGTTCGTATTTAATTTCCCCTCATTTTGTCAGCATTGTTCATTACTGCTACTTGCTTTTCTAGAGTGAAGATAAGAAGATAAAGAACGTAACTGCACTGCCCGGACACTTGCTTGCTTTGGAGCACGCAGCTGCACAGGAGTTCTTCCCAGCAGATCAGGCTGGAGTTCTGGAAGCATTTGTGTCACGGTTAGTTTGTGTTCAAAATATAATGTATAGTTTAACTGCATTTTCATTACACTCAGAATAAAAGGTACAAAGCTACTTTAGAGTGGTCATCTAAGATGTTCATGTCTGTCTTTCTTCAGCCGAAAAGAAATTAAGATTTTTGAGGACAACATTCCAGGATTTTTCTCCATATAGTGGACTTCAATGGGAGCCAACAGAGTGAAGGTCCAAAGTGCAGTTTCAATGCAGATTAAAAATATCTAATATCTTATCTAGCAAAATGATCATTCATTTTCTATGAAAAATAAAAATGTATATACTTTTAACCTCAAATGCTTGTTTTGTACTAGCTCTGCGATGTGCATGTGTCTTCACGCATTACATAATCAGTTCTTCACATGCTTAGTTCTTCGTCTTTGAATTCCATCTAATTTTCTTCTTCATCTTCAAAATTGTCTGACATTGTTTTACCTTTTTTTTTTTTGTAAAGGGCGTTTGATGTTCTTCGCATGTTCACTTTGTAAACACTGGGTTGAAACTTATGCCTTTGTCATGGGTGCTTGATTACATAATGTATGAGGTCGAGACAAGCATTTGTGATTTAAAGTAAGTTTTTATTTATTTTAGAAAATGACAGACCGTTTCACTAGATTAGACCCTTATTCCTCGGCTGGGATCGCGTAGAGCCCTTTGAAGCTTCAGTCTGTTGGCCACCATTGACGTCCACTATATGGAGAAAAATCCTGGAATGTTTTATCAAAAACCTTAATTTCTTTTCGACTGAACAAAGAAAGACATGAACATCTCTGACATGGGGGTGATGAAATGATCAGGAAATTTTTATTCTGGAAATGAACTAATCATTTAAATGGTACTTATACTACAGGGCCGTTGAATGCTTGAATCTGATTGGCTGACGAACGTTCTAGAGGTGTGCATTATATTCAGGGAAACGCACGGCGAACGTAGTTCCAGGCAGCTTTAGACCGCAGTGCATGTCTATATCACTTCGCCATACGATTTCAGTTATTTCAAAGGTCCTTACAGCCCAAAACTGCAAAATAACTAAAACCCACAATGACACTGGCCAAACTAATAAATACAGTAAACATCCGGATAAAAATGACAGATTATTTCCATGTTTTTTTCCACAATATATTACGTTTTATTATGTACGGAAAGCACAAACTATTTCTCTCGCCCTCTCTCACTCACCTCACAGACTCACTCGCCTCACAGACGCACACACATAATGTTACAGTTTGCACTCGCGTTAGCATTCGCGCTAATGTTGTTAGCGCTGCTCTGACGATGAACAACTTAAAAACGACATGACAGCTCTCACAAGCGAGGTAACAACGGCGTGATCTTGAAGAAAATGAACTTAAAGTTAACTGTTAGTAGAGACGATGCTGCCAGTCACCCTTGAGAGAGACAGACGTGAGAGAGGTAAAGTCATACACTTAGTTTTTCTCTCCCTCACTCTTTCCGTCTGTCTGCTTGTCTTTCGGTCTGTCTAAACTTCATTATTAACGGCATTATTTTGCTATTAACAGCCCAAGCGTCGTTACTAGTTCTAAAATGACGTTTTGGAACTAGCAACGAAGCTGTTGAATGAGCTGCGTAAGAAATTAATCCTACTCACAATAGGGTTTTAAGGATAAAAACCGGACGAATGTCTTGAAATATATCATTTGATCGATGTCTTGAGGTGTGGTAACTGTAGTATAAGCGGAATAATTGACTTCAGGCCGTAGAATTCTACGAAAATAATGCACACCCGAGGTGTAACGGCCACTCCGCTTCGCGTCGTGACCGCATCACCACCTCGGGTGTGCATTATTTTCTAAGAATTCTACGGCCCGTCGTCAATTATTCCTTACATATTAGCACCTGAAATGCATATACAGTGCCTTGTGAAAGTGTTCATACCCCTTTATTTTTTCATGTTTTGTCATGTTGCAGCCTTATGTTAAACTGCTTTAAATTACATTTTCCCCCACATCAATTTACGCTTCAATACACCATAATGACGAAGCAAAAAACAGATTTGTGACAACTTTGCAAATTGATTAAAAATGAAACACTTAAAGTATGTTGCATATGTATTCATACACTTATCTCAGTATTTAGTTGAAGCACCTTTACAGCCCCAAGTCTTTTTGGGTATGATGCAACAAGCTATGAACCTTTGCATTTGGCAATTAGCTGCCATTCTTCTCCTCGCCTCTTCACCTCTCAAGATCTGTCAGCTTGAATGGGGGCAGATGCACAATTGTAGGTTTCTACAGAAATATTTAATTGCGTTCAAGCCAAAGCTCTGGCTGGTTCACTCAAGGATATTCATATAGTTGTCTATAAACCACTCTTGCTGTGTGTTAAGGTTCACCTTCCAACAGGACAATGACCCTTCTGCCCAGTCTAAGGATCTGAATGCTCTGAACTGGGTTTTCATTAAGGCTATCTCAATATTTTGTTGCATTGAGCTTTTCTTCTTCTCTGACAAGTCTTTCACTTGTCCTTTCCCTGGCACTAAAAACCAGAACACTTTATGGCACTCTGCAGGTGATGAGCG
>NC_133382.1:19629808-19688458 GCF_049309525.1 Garra rufa
AGTGATGATAAAGACATTTATAATGTGACAAAAGATTTCTATTTCAGATAAATGCTGTTCTTCTGAACTTTCTATTCATCAAAGAAACCTGAACAAATTCTACTCGGCTGTTTTCAACATAATAATAATAAATGTCTTTTCAGAATATTAGAATGATTTCTGAAGGATCATGTGACACTGAAGTAATGATGCTAAAATTTCAGCTTTGAAATCACTGGAATAAACTACATTTTAAGATGTATTTAAATAGAAAACAGTTATTTTAAATGGTAAACATTTTTACTGTTTTTGCATCAAATAAATGCAGGCTTGATGAGCAAAAGAGACTTCTTTCAAAAACTTTTGTGTGTGTGTGTGTGTGTGTGTGTGTGTGTGTGTGTGTGTGTGTGTGTGTGTGTGTGTGTGTGTGTGTGTGTGTGTGTGTGTGTGTGTGTGTGTGTGTGTGTGTGTGTGTGTGTGTGTGTGTGTGTGTGTGTGTGTGTGTGTGTGTCCCATTCAGATATACTGATTTATTATCAATGGAACTTTTGATACTTTTTTCAGGATTCTTTGACGAATAGAAAGTTCAACAGAACAGCATTTATTTGAAATCTTTAGTTAGAAATCTTTTGTAACAATATGTACTACTGGTCCAAAGTTTGGGGTCTGTATTCTTCTATTCAGCAAGGATGTGTTAATTTTCTATTTTGCCAAATGATGTTCTTTTTAACTTTTTTTTATTCGTCAAGGAATTATAATTTTCACAGGGTCCAAAAACAATTTGAGATTCTGAAGGATCATGTGACCCTGAAATTTCAGCTTTGCATCACAGAAATAAATTATATTTAAATAGAAAAACATTATTTTAAATTGTAATAGGATTTCACAATATTACTTTTTTTCTATATTTTTGATTAAATAAATGCAGTCTTGGTGAGCATAAGAGACTTCTTTAAAAAAAAAAACATCAAAAGTCTTACTGATCCCAAACTTTTGAACGGCAATGTATGTGTATGATTGTTTGTTTTTTCCCCCCAAACTTTTTAACTCAAAGGCCCCTTTTCTGTAATCTTGACCAACTGCATGTTTTCACAACTGCTGTGATTTTTTTTTTTCATTATTAACAGTAATTAGTAGCTTGATATATTACATTTGAACAAATGTGGACCCAAATTCTCCTAAAAGCTGCATGACAGCTTTTTTGTTACCAAATTTTCCTGCATACTATGCTCAGATTAAACTGCCAGTGTGAAAGCCCCATTAATAACAACTTGATTTTTCATAGTTTAAATAGTGTCTCTGTAAATTGTTATTCTGATGTAATTTGATCTTTTCTGGTTGCTTGTTTAGGAAATTGCTTCGGAGAGGAAGGCTGTGAGGCTCTCAGGGAAATGATGGAGACCATGAACATGGAAGATCTGCTGGGCTCACTCAGGTACTTATCTGTGTTTTTGTAATAAACTATGGTTGTTTCTCATATACATAAATTAAGGGCAAATGCATAGTTTCCTGTATTTGAAATACTGTTACAATTAGACTAATGAAAGATGTGCCTAATGCAGTGATGATGAAGGAGAGCCTGAAGATGATGATGATGATGATGTAAATGATGAGGAGGAGGAGGAAGACGACGACAACGAGGAAGAGAAGGACAATGAAGAGGATGCTGAGGAAAATGGTGTCAATGGAACGAAAGATGTCATTGAAGAAAAGGTGATCCTTGCAAACATCTGCATGCCTGAATGGACTGCTAAACCTGCCATTAGCTGCTTTTCTAATTTATTTTGGCAAACCACTGATTGTTAATGATCAGAAGACTAATTTTAAATTTACTTCCATTGTCCTCTCTCTACAGGAGGAGCCTTACTGCAGTTCTGAGCTCACGTCCTTCCTCATGTCTCCATCAGCTGAGAAACTGATCTCCCTTGGAGCCAAAAGGATCCAGCTCATAGAACAGCAGGTACAGTGTTGATTCATAAGGTCCAGCTGTACACCAAGATGGTTTAATTGGTTCTCCAACCCCCTAAAAACATTTACTCCACTTTTTTAGGTTGACGTCTCAGATGCAAGTAAGGTGTCAGAAGTTTTTCTCAAGATTTCATCAGTATACACCGATGAACCAGAAGTAAAACAAGCAATTTTTGAGAGCACTGGTACGAGCAACATTCATACTACCATTCAAGTAAACATTTAAAGAAACTGTACACCCTAAAATGAAAATAAAAACCTATGTGACTAATCAACTGTTTATCATCTTGCCCAGATGCCCTGTTGAGGAAAGCCTTTTCCAACTCCCACTCTCAATCTTATAGTTTTATTACCTCACTGATGGTGAACCTCGGACTTTTAAAGGTACTACACTCGAAGTGGTGTTCAGTTCGTATTTAATTTCCCCTCATTTTGTCAGCATTGTTCATTACTGCTACTTGCTTTTCTAGAGTGAAGATAAGAAGATAAAGAACGTAACTGCACTGCCCGGACACTTGCTTGCTTTGGAGCACGCAGCTGCACAGGAGTTCTTCCCAGCAGATCAGGCTGGAGTTCTGGAAGCATTTGTGTCACGGTTAGTTTGTGTTCAAAATATAATGTATAGTTTAACTGCATTTTCATTACACTCAGAATAAAAGGTACAAAGCTACTTTAGAGTGGTCATCTAAGATGTTCATGTCTGTCTTTCTTCAGCCGAAAAGAAATTAAGATTTTTGAGGACAACATTCCAGGATTTTTCTCCATATAGTGGACTTCAATGGGAGCCAACAGAGTGAAGGTCCAAAGTGCAGTTTCAATGCAGATTAAAAATATCTAATATCTTATCTAGCAAAATGATCATTCATTTTCTATGAAAAATAAAAATGTATATACTTTTAACCTCAAATGCTTGTTTTGTACTAGCTCTGTGATGTGCATGCGTCTTCACGCATTACATAATCAGTTCTTCACATGCTTAGTTCTTCGTCTTTGAATTCCATCTAATTTTCTTCTTCAACTTCAAAATTGTCTGACATTGTTTTACCTTTTTTTTTTTTTGTAAAGGGCGTTTGATGTTCTTTGCATGTTCACTTTGTAAACACTGGGTTAACTTATGCCTTTGTCATGGGTGCTTGATTACATAATGTATGAGGTCGAGACAAGCATTTGTGATTTAAAGTATCAAAATTTTTATTTATTTTAGAAAATGACAGACCGTTTCACTAGATTAGACCCTTATTCCTCGGCTGGGATCGCATAGAGCCCTTTGAAGCTTCAGTCTGTTGGCCACCATTGAAGTCCACTATATGGAGAAAAATCCTGGAATGTTTTATCAAACACCTTAATTTCTTTTCGACTGAACAAAGAAAGACATGAACATCTCTGACATGGGGGTGATGAAATGATCAGGAAATTTTTATTCTGGAAATGAACTAATCATTTAAATGGTACATATTAGCACCTGAAATGCATATACACTGCCTTGTGAAAGTGTTCATACCCCTTTTTTTCATGTTTTGTCATGTTGCAGCCTTATGTTAAACTGCTTTAAATTACATTTTCCCCCACATCAATTTACGCTCCAATACACCATAATGACGAAGCAAAAAACAGATTTGTGACAACTTTGCAAATTGATTAAAAATGAAACACTTAAAGTATGTTGCATATGTATTCATACACTTATCTCAGTATTTAGTTGAAGCACCTTTACAGCCCCAAGTCTTTTTGGGTATGATGCAACAAGCTATGAACCTTTGCATTTGGCAATTAGCTGCCATTCTTCTCCTCGCCTCTTCACCTCTCAAGATCTGTCAGCTTGAATAGGGGCAGATGCACAATTTTAGGTTTCTACAGAAATATTTAATTGCGTTCAAGCCAAAGCTCTGGCTGGTTCACTCAAGGATATTCATATAGTTGTCTATAAACCACTCTTGCTGTGTGTTAAGGTTCACCTTCCAACAGGACAATGACCCTTCTGCCCAGTCTAAGGATCTGAATGCTCTGAACTGGGTTTTCATTAAGGCTATCTCAATATTTTGTTGCATTGAGCTTTTCTTCTTCTCTGACAAATCTTTCACTTGTCCTTTCCCTGGCACTAAAAACCAGAACACTTTATGGCACTCTGCAGGTGATGAGCGGTGCTTGTTTTCCTTCAAACATGATGCTTGGGATTGAAGTTCATCAGGGTTTTTTTTTTTTTTTTTTGTTTTTTTTTTTTTGCAAATTCCAAGTGGGTATTCATGTGTCTTCACTGAGGAGACTAATAAAGTTTGGCCACACTGGCATAAAGACTGGACTGGTGGAGTGTTGTCCATGTGTAAATTGCTTGCATCTGCATGTATGATCATGCAGCTCAACTAGAGTGACCATCAGCTTCTTGGTCACCACTCTAGCCAAGGCTCTTCTCCGTTAATTGCTCAGTTTGGCCAGGAGGCCAGCTCTAGGAAGTGTCCTAGTTGTTCCAAACTTTTTCCATTATTGATAATGGATGCTACATGCTTCTGTGAACTTTCAATGCATTAGATTTTTTTCTGAACTCTTCCCCAGATCTATGCCTTGACACAATCCTGATTTTGAACTGTACAGACAGTTGTTTTGACCTCAGGGCTTGTTTTTTTTGCTCTGATATGCATTTTCAGCTGTTAGACCTTTTATTAAAAGGTGTGTGTGTGTGCTTTTCCAAATCATACTCATTCAAATGAATTTGTCACAGTTTAACTCTGCTCGAAGAGTAGTAATATCTACAAGCGAAATTAATGCTCCTGAGCTAAATTTCAAGTGTCCCAGAAAAGTGTATGAATACTTTTGCAATGGAATCATTTCAGTTTTTGTTTCTAATACATTTGCAAAGTTGTTACAAACCTGTTTTGTACTTTTGTCGTTATGGTGTATGGAGTTTAGATTTATGTGGGGGAAAAAAAGTCATTTAAATCAGTTTAACATAAGGCTGCAACATAACAAAACGTGAAAAAAATGAAGGGGTATGAATACAATTACAAGGCACTGTATGTGTACCTATTGGAAAGGTTACCACCCCAGTGAGTTTTTTTCTATGTACTATAAAAATATTAAGCACGTTGTGTATTTGTTTGTTTTCCAGAAATGGCAAAGTCTTAGAATCCTGCTGCAATGCCAGAGATGCTCTCAAGACCACATTGTTGAAAAGGACCACTGCTTAATTCTTAACCCCCATTAGCCACTGAAATTACTTAATACGGGTCAAATTTAAAAAAAAGAAAAAGAAAAACTCTTGACAGGATGCATAATACTCTTTAAACTATTGATTTAGTTTATCTAAGTTCAGTCAATTCTGGATCCTTCTCAGCATGCAGATCTCAGACAACTGCAGAGTACAATGACTAGTGCCTCATGACAAATAACACAAACTGAATTTCCTTACAGATCAGTTGTAGACCGTAAGCTTTGAATAAGATTGTTGTGTTTCATCTCTTTTTAGAAATATTGCTTCTATTTTTATACATGAAAAGGGAAAATAAGAAAAAGGCACTGGATGATAATTAGGGATTAATTATCGCTTAAACCTTAAATGATTGTGATGTTATAACTGATATTTCTGGACAATTGTCATTACTTAAACTGTCACATTGACATAGAGCCGTGAGCATGTTCACTCTCATGCCTTTGATTAGATGTGCCATAGTGTGAAATGAAATGAAATTGGTGGTGGAAAACCAACTAAAACCAAAGTGAAGTAGTGTAAACACCTAAGGATGTTTGGATTTAAATGAAGAAGGCAGTGAAAGTGAAGTGGGAAAAATGTTTGGACATTAGTATTTTTAATATTACAACTGGTATGCACTGATTATTGTTATATTTGCAACATTCCATTTTGTTGATATTAAAGATTTCTTGGGAGAAAAATCATGTCTGTGTCTGTCTTAAACAATCTTAAAAGCCGTTTTGCATGCAGTTATAAAGTCTTGTAACAGGTCAGCTCTCTCTATTACGCTTTGACGAAACGCCTCTGATACAAATGCCCCAAGTTCACTGAGCCTTGAGCAGTTCAACAAACCTGTCGGGTGATTTTTCTCAGTATCTTGACTCTGAAAAGAATATAGGTGTTGAACGGCTTGCAGGGAACCTTCTCTCCTCCATTGGTTTATTTATGAGAAACTGATGGCCAGACTGAGAACACTGCGCGTCTTTGTGTTCAGTAGAGCTGTGGTCTAAAGTCTCAAGGGACTCAACGAACATATTTCGCATTTGGAAAATCATTTCTTCGGCTTCGGTTGCGCTGCCCGTAAAATGTAGAGTTTGTAAAACTCATTTTTATGTAA
Organism: Garra rufa; assembly: GCF_049309525.1. Taxonomy (NCBI): domain Eukaryota; kingdom Metazoa; phylum Chordata; class Actinopteri; order Cypriniformes; family Cyprinidae; genus Garra; species Garra rufa. The sequence goes on from NC_133382.1 coordinate 19,636,057, forward strand.
TGTAATGACTTTTTCAGCATTTGTTCAAAATTGTATGTTTTTTCTGAAGGAGCGATTCCATAAACTAAACTTAATTTGACGGAAATTACCGAACGAGGACCGTGAGAGAATACAAAACTTATTCCTACAAATAAGGTGAGGAATATTTGAGATTTTATTGCTTTTTCAGAGTATTGGATGTAAAATATACTGTAAATTGTATGTGTGAAGTAACTTAAAACGCTAAGTCTAGGGCAGAAATATGTTTCTCAAATTTTAAAACGAGTTGTTCATAATAGCAGGGCATATGGATACTGTATGGGGGCAAGTTGTCACACTGCGAACCTGACATCAAAAAGTCAATTAAAGGTTTTCAACTAAATGTGAAACCTAAAACAGTTACTCAGAAACAGATCTGATCAATACATTGATTTACACTACCAGTCAAAAGTTTTTGGACAGGTCTCTTCTGCTTACCGAGCCTGCATTTATTTGATCCAAAATACAGCAAGACAGTACAATCTTGAAATATCTGAATATTTTAACTTGTTCTTGTGATTTCATAACTGAATTTTCAGCGTTAAGAAATCATTCCACATTCTTAAAAATAAACGGTTTTTTATTGGCATCAGTGGTTCTTTGAAGAACTTTGAACATCCATAGAACATTTCAGATCCAGAGAGGGTTTTTTAGATTTTTTAAATGTTCTTCAAAATGGTTCTTTAAGGAATTTTTCACTGAAAGGTTCTTTGGGGAACCAAAAATGGTTCTTCTATGGCATCACTACAAAAACACACTTTTGGAACCTTTTTTTGGGCACTGTATATTTGAACCTTGCTTATTTTTAAGAGTGTAATGTTCTGATTTGTTGCTCAAAAACATTGTTAGAGTAAAAACAAGAGTTTTAGGTACCTTTGATGAATAGAATGTTTAGAAGAACAGTATTTTATCTGAAATTAAAATATTTTGTAATGTCTTTATCATCACTTTTAATCAATTTAAAACATCCTTGCTAAATAAAAGTATTAATTTCTATAATTTCTTTCCCCAAAAAAAGCTTTTGAATGTTATAGTGAATAATGTTACAAAAGCTTATTTCAGATAAATGCTGATCTTTGGATCTTTCTATTCATCAAAGAATCCTGAAAAAATGTACTCAACAATATTGATGATAATAATAATAATATTTATTTATTTATTTTATTTTTTGAACAGCTAATCAGCATATTAGAATGATTTCTGAAGACTCATCATTACTCAAGACTGGAGTAATAATGCTGAAAAATCAACTTTGAAATGACAGGAATAAATAATGTTTTAAAATATGTTCAAATAGAAAACAGTTATTTAAGAGACAAAAAACATAAATCTTACTGTTCAAAAACTTTGGACTGGTAGTGTAATCAAATTCATAACATTGTAAACAGCTTTAATTTAGTTAGATCTAACTTTATTAAATAGCTGCCATTTGCTCTATATCCCAGTGTTATTGTGATAAATGGTAGTTTACACCAGTTTTATTTTAGTTTGGATGAATAAAAATCACAAAATTACTGTAATTTAAGATGGTTTTAAAATCATTGTTGCTGCTAGGGAAAACGCATATATACCCTTTAATTCATATTCTTAAAGAACTAAAGCTATATAAGAGAAATAAGTTGATTGATTTGTCTGATTTCATATTGGAGTTTGCTCCTGAGTCCTGAGGTGCTTGTTTTGACATTCAGTTGTGAGGCAGTGAAGGAGTTGCATTCAACCATAAATTATGTGAATGCCTGCAATCCAGCCAGATCAAACATACCAGCAAAGCTCAACACTAAATCCGCAAAATCATGCAGCATTAGCAAACCAAACTGGTTTTAATCAAGCTTACTGATTTTGTTCTTACAAAGTAACCTGAGTAAGGTAAATTAAGTTGTTACTAGTGTTACCTTTTGTTTTATGCAGAAGGACCAAGATGTTTAGCCTTCCCACGTTGCCGGTTATAATATTACTTGCCCTGAAGTTCCATACTGCACAGTCAGGGAAATGCCCAAAGTATTGTGTCTGTGACAACATCCAGCTCACAGTTGCTTGTGTCAACAAGAATCTCACTGAGGTGCCGCCTACCATTGATGAGGTAATCTGTGCAATTTAATTTCAATAAAATGATGTACAGTGCCCTCCACTAATATTGGCACCCTTAGTAAATATGAGCAAAGGTGACTGTGAAAATAAATCTGCATCGTTTATCCTTTAGATCTTTCATTCGAAAAATTCACAAAATTCTAACCTTTCATTGAAGTAAAACGATGGTAAATAGGGGGGAATCTCATTATAAAATAAATGTTTTTCTCTAGTTCACGTTGGCCACAATTATTGGCACCCCTAAAAATTTGTCTAAGTAAAATATCTCTAAAGCACCACTGTATAGTCCCATTAATATTACAATTTTTTTAGCACACCAGGGTGGCTAGGAGTATAAAATTGTCCAGTCATGACTTTCTGTTCCACAGGATTATAATTATAAAATTCCCTTAATCATCCATCACAAGAAGTAAAACCAAATAATGTAGTTCTGATGTGCAGAACAAGTTTGTTGAGCATTAAAAAAATCCCCATCCCCACCATCAGGGCAATAATTAAGAAGTTCGAATCAACTAAAGATGTTACAAATCTGCCTAGAAGAGGACGTGTGTCTATATCATCCTAATGCACGACAATGAGGAGAGTTTGAGTGACCAAAGACTCTCCAAGGATCACAGTTTGAGAACTGCAGAGAATTGTTGAGTCTTGGGGTCAGAAAGCCTAAAATAAAATGATCAAACAGCCCCGACATCACCACATGTTGTTCCAGAAGGTTTCAAGACAAAATCTCACCCAATCTCACCCAAAAACAAACTCCAGCATATTCACTTGTCAGACATGATTGGAACTTTAAACAGGACTGGTTTCTATGGTCAGATGAAACTAAAAATTAGCTTTTTGGCAGCTAACCCTTCAGATGGTTTTGGTGCAGACAGGGATAAAAAAAAAAAAAAGTACCCCATGTCCACGGTTAAAAATACTGCTGGGTCTTTAATGTTTTGGACCTATTTTTCTGCTGGAGGTCCTGGACATCTTGTTTAGATACATGGCTTAATGGATTCAATCAAACACCAGCAGATAAAAATCTAAACCTAACTGCCTCTGTTAGAAATCTTATAATGGGCCATGGTTGCATCTTCCAGCAGGACATTGATCCAAAACAAACATCTGTGTCATTGAGCCCAGAATGAAGCTTCTACCATGGCCGTCCCAGTTCCCTGACCTGAACCCTGTATAGAAACTGAAGAGAAGAAGCACCAACATGAAGCTGGGTAAAAAGAGATTCTGGAGAATCTAGAGAGATTCTGTTTGAAGGAATGGCCTTGGTGTTCTCCAAACTCATTAGACATTGTTGGAGAAAACTCAGAACTGTTATCTTGGGAAAAGGATGTTACAATAATTGGGTGCCAATAATAGTGGCCAACGTGAACTAGAGAAAAACTTTTTATTTCATAATGAGATTTCACCCCTATTGATTTACTTCAATGACACGTTAGAATTTTGTGAATTTTTTGGAATGAAAGATCAAAAGGATAAATTATGCAGATTTATTTTCACATCCACTTTTGCTCATATTCACCAAGGGTGCCAATATTAGTGGAGGGCACTGTATATTTGCATTGCTTTTAATGCTTCCCTCTGTATATCTCCAAGATAACAGTAAAGCTCGACCTGAGAGGAAATGACATGCAGGAGCTTCCTACAGGGGCGTTCACGCACACCCCTTACCTCACACACCTGTCACTGCAGAACAGTAACATCCGTAGGGTGCGGGAAGGAGCTTTCCGTAGACTTGGCCGGCTGGTTTTACTCAACCTGGCCAACAATAAGATTGAGATCCTGTTCCAGGTGAGATGAGCAAGATACATTGGATTGGTCTTTATAGCTGTAACCCTGCATGCATCTCATCATTTTCTGTCCTAATGAACTAGGAGTCATTTGATGGGCTTTCATCGTTGAAGCAGCTAATTATTGACCGAAACAGAGTGGAGGAGATCCAGCCTGGAGCTTTTTCACAACTTGGCCTTCTCAACCTGCTCTCCCTCACACACAACCAATTGGTGTACTTACCGAACATGGTGTTTCAGGGTTTGCAGAATATCAAATGGCTTCGTCTCAGTCACAATTCCCTTAATTATCTGGCAACAGAGGCATTTGCTGGCCTTTTCACTCTTACTCGTTTGAGCCTGGATAACAACGAATTGCAGTTTTTTCCCACAGAGACAATGACGAGGTGAGCTTAAAGAAACATTCTAGGTTCATCTGCAGAAAAAGGCTTATCTTACTTAGTATTTTTTTTTCTAGTGAAAATATATAAAAAACTTAAATCAAGATGCATTTATTAGATAAGCGAAATGACTCTTAAAAGAAAAATACTCTTAAAACTCGATTATTATTATTTTTCTTATCCCACTGGCAAATAATTGTACTCAATATTATTAAAAAACATTTTCTTGGATATATGAAGAAGACTTTAAACGTGATTTTAAGAGTGTGACTTCTAGACTTGGAAAAAGTAATCAAAAATTTTATAAAATCTTATAACTCCATGGTCATTTTTATGATAAATATACATTTTTTCTAGTTATGGCAATCTCTAAAATATTTCATTGGATAGAAATAGTGAGTATAAAATATATAATATTTAATATATAATATGTATAAAATATATAATGTGTAATATCTGAAAAGTCATTGGGGCCTTTGAATGTTGTTGTGGATAATGGGGGCCGTGGACTCAAAACATTTGGGAACCACTGACCTTAATTAATAATAGTTCATATTAGTTCATGGTACTTCATGCATGAACTCTAATTTTAAGAAATTGAACCTTACTGTAAAGTATTACAAAATGTTAAATAGTTTAAAAAATGTATTGACAGGTGGAGGTCTGTGGGACTATATTTTATAATAACATATTGTACGTCTGAATTAAGAAAAAAAATGGTCATTTTAATTTCAGAGAAAAAAATTTAATTAGATTAGAATTAGATTGTAAATTTTTAATCTTTTTTAAGATTTGAAGATTCTTATGCTCATCAAGGCTGCATTTATTTGATCAAAAATCCAGAAAAATCTGTAATATTGTGAAATATTATTTCAGTGTAAAATAGTGGTTTTCTATATGAATATATTTAAAATTGGAATTTATTCCTGTGATGCAAAGCTGGATTTTCAGCATCATTACTCCAGTCTTCAGTATCACATGATTCTTCAGAAATCATTCTAATATGCTGATTTATTATCAATGTTGTTCTGCTTAATATTTTGTTGGAACCTGTGACACTTTTTCAGAATTCTGTAATCAATGAAAAGTTAAAAAGAATGGCATTTATTTAAAATATAAATCTTTTGTAGCAATATGAACTACCATTCAAAAGTTTGTGGTCAGTTAATATTATTCTTTCTTTTTTTTTTAAAGAAACTAATACTTTAATTTAACAAGGATATGTTTAATTGATAAAAAGTGATAGCAAAGACCTATATTGTTAGAAAATATTTCTATTTTAAGTAAATGCTGTTCTTTTAATGTTGTATTCATCAAAGAATCCTAAAAAAACAACTGTTTCCAACACCGATAATAAAAATAATAAATCAGCATTAGAAGGCTTTCTGAAGGATCAAGTGACACTGAAGACACAGATCAATGATGAAAATTCAGCTTTGCATAACAGGAATAAATTTTATTTTAAAATATATTAAAACCATTATTTTAAACTGTAATAATATTTCACATTATTACTGTGTATTCTGTATTTTTGATCAAGTAAATGTATGTTCTCATTTTTACTCATGTTTTCTTTCAATCTCTCCAGACTTCCAGAAGTAACTCGCTTAGAGCTAAGCTACAACCCCATGACCTTCCTCGGAGAGGAGTGTGTATCTATGGCCAAACTCACTCACCTCTTTCTGGATCATAACTCCCTGCAGGATTTTTCAAACGCAGCTATCCTGCTTTCTCCTCGTCTCGCTCATCTGGACCTAAGCCATAACCAGCTGCGCGTCCTGCAGCCAATGGCCCCCGGCTCTCCCAAACTGACTCGACTCAATCTGGCAGGCAACCCCATCTACTGCAGCTGCTACATGCGGCCTCTCCGAGAGTGGGCGATACGGGAGCGCGTTCGCTTGGGTGGTACGTGTGGAGGTCCTGCACATCTGTCCGGTGAGAATCTGGAGGCGGTACAGCCCGTTGATTTGCGCTGTCAGAGCCAGGAGGCCATGCTGAAGGCTGAGCTGGAGGAGCTGAGCAGACTGCCCACACTGCCCACAACACCACCCCCAGATAAAGTCAAATGCCCAGCCAACTGTCAGTGTGAGGTGAGTGAAAACTTACTGGGGTACTTAATGGAGTGACTGAAAAGTCATAAAAGATAAATAAAAAATGCATTTCACATATATAATGACTTTTTAAATTGTTCATCTTTTCACACTGAGGACAACTGAGGGACTCATATGCAACTATTACAGAAGGTTGCTTCAGAAGGAAAAACAATGCATTGAGAGCCAGGGGTGTAAACTTTATGTGTACGTTTTTCTTATTCTGCCTAAACATTATATATTTTTTCATTTAGTACCGCCCTTCAGAAGCTACAGAGGACACTTATATGTTTCCCAAAAGACAAAATAAGTTACATTCACCTCGATACCCCCCCCCCCCCCAGCTCTTAATGCATCGTTTTTCCTTCTGAATCATCAGTGAGCGTTTAAAACGTCTGTAATAGTTGCATATGAGTTCCTCAGTTGTCCTGTGAAACGATGGATCTCAAAATCAAATAGTCATTGTTGGAAAGGGTTCAAATACACAAAAATGCTGAAAAACCAAAGAATTTGTGGGACCTGAAGGATTTTTCTGAAGAACAGCAGGTAGTTTAAATGTTCAGGAAAAACAAGGGACTCATGAACAACTATCACTGAAAAAAACAGCTGTGGATCATCATATTAAGAATCAAGTGTATGTAAACTTTGGATAAATTCAACTATTTTTTTTATAAATTCCACTAATATCTTCTATTGTGGACTATATGTAAACATCTTTATGTGAAATATCTTATTCAGGTCAGTACTAAATTGAAAATAACATACATTTTGTATGATCCCTCTTATTTTGGTAAAATAATTTACATTTTGCAGATTCTGCAAGGTGTATGTAAACCTTTGAACTCAACTGCAAGTAGTTTGGCATAATCTTCTAATAATAATCATGTGTAATCAAATGTCATGTGGTACAACTCCACTAAAACCTAAATATTTATGATATTTCTGGGAAAAAATAATGATTTTTTGCTTAAATAATTATTAAGATGTGGTACTCAAGCTAATGAAAATGTGTTGTTTCTTGTTGTGGTATTATTTTTTGAGACATTTTTTTTTTTAAATTGTATACCAAAATTTCACAAACATTAACAGTATGCATGCTTCTATTAAATAGGTGCGATAAAATTTTAATTTGTTTAAGCAAAAAAACTTAAATAATTTTAATTCAGCTATTTCTTATTTTAATTAAGGCAACGTACTGAAATAACTGAAACTAAAATGAAAAACTGAAACTTAATAAAAGCTATACAAAAAAAAGATTTTTAATGTTTTTAAAGAAGTTTCTTCTGCTTACCAAACCTGCATTTATTTGATCCAAAGTACAGGATAACAGTAAAATGAGTAGAATTTTTTCAGGTTTCTTTGATGAATAGAAAGTTCAAAAGAACAGCATTCATCAGAAATAGAAATCTTTTGTAACATTATAAATGTCTTTATCATCACTTTTGATCAATTTAAAGTATCCTTGCTAAATAAAAGTAATCAATTCTATAATTACTTTCCAAAAAATGTATGCTTACTCCAAGCTTTTGAATGGTATAGTGTATGTTGTTACAAAAGCTTTTTATTTCAGATAAATGCTGATCTTTGGATCTTTCTATTAATCAAAGAATCCTGAAAAAATGTACTGTTTTCTGTTTGGAATATTAATAATAATAAATGTTATGGTTGTGATGTTGAAAATCTAGCTTTGATCACAGTAACAACTTACATTTTAAAATAAATTAGTATATTTAAATAATAAAAATATTTCAGAATTGTACTTATTTTGCTGTACTTTGGATCAAATAAATGCAGGCTTGGTGAGCAGAAGAGACTTATTTTAAAAAAACATTAAAAGTTTTACTGTTCAAAAACTTTTGACTGGTAGTGTACAGTATATAGACATTTAAAAAGAAAACAAAACTTATTTAGACATATAAATGACAGTAAAACCATAAAATATATATGTATATATAAAAAAAATCTAATTAAAACTATGAACAAAAACTGTTACAGTATATCAGTGAATAAAATAACACTGTCACTATTGTCATTGATCCACATACATTTTGCAGGCTGAGAACCACCACTCATCTTGTGAAAATAAAGGCCTCACCAAGATCCCTCGTGGTTTTTCACCAGACATGCGCTTGTTGGACTTGCGGGGCAACCATTTCCACTACATTCCCGCAAACAGTTTCCCAGGCACTGCGGAAGTGGTTTCCCTTCACTTGCAGCGCTGCAAGATCCATGAGGTAGAAGATGGAGCTTTCAACGGTATGAAGAATCTGGTCTACCTCTACCTCTCAGAAAATGACCTCACTTCATTGAGTCCAGAGGCATTCAAGGGGTTGCCCCATCTTACTTACCTCCATCTGGAGAAGAATCGTTTTACCCAGTTTCCTAAAGGAGCATTCAAGCTGTTACCTGGTCTGCTGGCTCTGCACATGGAGAATAATGCCATTACTAAACTTGAAGCAGGGCTTCTGACAGGTGCTGAGAAACTGAGGGGCCTCTATCTGACTTCCAATGCCATCACAGCGGTTGCACCCAGGGTCTTTGATCCTGCACCTGACTTGGATACTCTTCATCTAGGCAGCAACAAACTGAAGGAGGTTCCGAGTGAGGCCCTTTCGAAAGCCCGAAGTCTAGCAGAGCTTAATCTCTCCCATAACCCTATTCGCTGGATTGGAGCAGGGGTTTTTCAGTCAGTTGCTGGCACTCTTAAACACCTTTACCTTAATCATATGGGTTTAGAAAAGGTAAGGACAAAACCTTCTCTGATGCTACAAGAAGAACATCAAACTGGTTTTAAATCTCTCTTCTATCTCTTACCTTTTGAAGGTCTCTAAAGATTCGCTAGCAGGACTAGGGTCTGGTCTGAGGAGTCTGTTTCTTGAAGGAAACCACCTTGAGGAGCTGCCGGACTTAAGGCCACTCACAGGACTTGAGGTCATAAACTTGGCAGAGAATCCACTGCTCTGTGATTGTCCATTGTTGCCTCTTCGCAAGTAAGTTTTTCTTCTTAAAGGGATAGTTCAACCAAGAATTTAAATTCTGTTATTAATTGCTCACCTTTATGTCATTCCAAACCCATATGACCTTCGTTCATCTTCAGAACACAAAGTAAGATATTTTTGATGAAATCTGAGAGCTTTCTGACCCTGCAATGCAACTCCCATGTTGAAAGCCTAGAAAGGTTATAAGGACATCGATAAAATAGTCCATGTGACATCAATGGTTCAAGTATGAAGCTACAAGAATACTTTTTATATACATTTTTGTACAAAGAAAACAAAAAAAACACTTCACTCAACAATTTCTCCTTTTCCGTGTCAGGCAACACGGGTTTGGTGTTTTGATGTAGAACCTGGTTGTGCTGTGCCTTGTTTGCAAGCAGAGGAAAGCGTTTAATAAAGTCGTTATTTGTGCAGAAAAATTATTCTCATAAAATTATGGTTGAACCACTGAATGTCATATGAGCTTTTTTAACGATGTCGTTGCTACCTTTCTTTCATTGCTGTCTATGCAAAGGTCAGAAAGCTCTCGGATTTCATCAAAAATATCTTAATTTCTGTTCTGAAGACAGCATAATAGGTTCTAATGTCATTTGTCGCGTTGCGTCGCACCGCGCCACGCCACGCCACGCCGCTCGCGTCCGGTGTAGACACGGTGTTATTTGGAGTTAAACTATTGAGACCTGTGAAGAGTTACTGTAAAATTACAAAACAAAAAAAGTAATTCATATTTTTATTAAATAAGGACACATTAAATTGATCAGAGGTGATATTTATGATGTTCCAAAAGATTTCTTTTTCATATAAACAGAGTCCTTTTAAAGTATTTAATTTTTTTTTTTAAATTATGAATTCGGCTTTGTCTTTACAGGAAGAATTTAATTGAAGAATTTTATGTTTTACTGTATTTTTGATTATATAAAAATCCATCACTGAATAAAAAAGGTTATTGCGACTTTTTATCTCACAATTCTGACTTATTTTCTCAGAATTGCATGAAACAATCTTACTTTTTTCTCAGAGTTGAAAAATAAACTTGCAATTGCGAGTTATAATGTCATAATTGCGAGATATAAACTCACAATTCTGACTTTTTCTTAGAATTTAGTGATATGAATTCACAATTGCGAGAAATAAAGTCAGAATTGCGAGATATAAACTCGTAATTCTGAGAAATGAAGTCAGAATTGAGTGATGTAAACTCATCTCGTAAACTCAAAAAACATTTGTGAATTATAAAGTCAAATTTGCAAGATATAAACTCGTAATTCTGAAAAAAAAGTAAATTGCGAGATATAAACTCATTCTGAGATACAAACTGACTTTATAACGCAACATCACACAATTCTGACTTCATTTCTCAGAATCGCGAGTTTATATCTCACAATTGTGACTTTATAACTCACAGTTGTGACTTTATATCTTTGTCTATGCTAAAACGGTTGTGTCAGTCAACAGTCGTGGGAGGGGCCTGTGCAGGACTATGTCACTCTGAGAAAGTGCTTATGATTTATGGGGATTTAAAAAAAAAAAGCATTGGATGGATTTGTATCATTGTAGGGTGGATGTGTACACACACTGCCAAGACACATTTCAGTTTAAACAACATGTAAAAGTGAATTTTGCATCCGATGACCTCTTTAAAAAATATCAGTTGCTACTGATCTGGCTGAAAAAAAGTTTGTTATGGTGTTACTCAGATTCTTCATCATAGCATGCCTTGAACTGACTCTCCATTATAACATTGCTGATACTGGTATTTTATTTGACCCTTGTATTTTTCCTTCTGCCACTAGGTGGATCGACCAGGTGAATCTGAAGGTCAGAGCCACCTGTGGCCACCCACCAGAACTCAGAGGTCAACGAGTCAAGGACGTCCATGTTTTTAAGAGCTGCCCAGGGGAAAAGCCTCCTCCTGATCAGCACCCAAAACCAACCAAGGCCACAAAAACTGAATCTGCTCTTATCAGTCCTCCAAAAGTCATCAAAATAGTTAAAGCCAAAGGCAAACCACGCAAAAGTGCAAAACCCAATACAGTGCAGAAAAGTACCATGAAGAAAAGGAAATCAGTGTAATTGTGCTGTATTTACATCATTGTAACTGATGCAGAATACGTTATTGTACAGTGCCTTGCGAAAGTATTCATACCCCTTCATTTTTTTTTACATAACATCTTATGTTAAACTGCATTAAATTGCTTTTTTCCCCACATCAAGCATACACTCCATACATCATTATGACAAAGCAAAAACAGAACTGTCACAACTTCGTAAAAATAAAAAAAACTGAAACAAGTACATTGCATAAGTATTCATACCCTTAACTCAGTACTTAGTACTTAAAGACTGTCTTTTTGGGTATGATGCAACACGATTTGCACAAAAAACCACAAGTTGGCAATTATCTGACATTCTACACCTTACATCCTCACCTTTCACGCTCTGTCAACTTGGATGGGGTCTGGCAGACATTTTCAGGTTTCTCCAAAAATGTTTGATTGGGTTAAAGCCCAGGCTGTGGCTGGGCCACTCAAGGACATTCACAGAGTTGTCTATAAACCACTCTTGCTGTATGCTTTACAGTAATTGTCCTTTTGGAAGGTGTACCCTCTGCACATTCTGAGTCTGGACTGGGTTTTTAATAAGGCTATCTCTATATGTTGGTGCACTGAGCTTTCCGTGTACTCTGACCAGTGATGGGAATAACGGCGCTATAAATAAACGGCGTTACTAACGGCGATACTTTTTTCAGTAACGAGTAATCAAACGAATTACTCTTTCTCCCGTTACAACGCCGTTACCGTTACTGACAATAAAATGCGCGTTACTATAACTGAGAACACTGAAGCGGTTTTCATGCGAGCAGCGTCTTTCTCAGCCATAGGACCTCTCTTTCTCTGAGGTGTTTGTGTATGTTCGGGGCTGAGGCGGGACACATAACCAGTGATGATGATTGGTGTGGCTGTAAACGTGGTGTAACTGAGAACGCGATGATTGGCTTACATTGAGTAAATTTCCATTGTTTGCCAATCAGAGGCAGAGTAATGCGGGTGTTCACACACAAGCACGCGCACGTTTAGTCGCACACACCGACATCCATGAGTCACAACGATGGCAAGTCCAACAAGTTCAAAGGTAGCTTTTGAAAACTGGAAGTATAAGCATACTTTTCCCTCGCTGAGGTGAAAGGCAAAAATATTTATGTAACGTGCAACTTATGCAGGAAAAAAAGAGTCTCTCTGCGTCTGTGACAAGTAATTCTAAAATGAAGCACCTCACATCGTCACATGCCTCCACAAAATTAGTGGCTTAGAACGCAGGTGATAACAATATTTAAAGTTCTAAACCATCTTTATTTGTGCTTTATTGTTCCACTATAGTAATGATAATATTTATAATAATATGTTGAATCTGATAGTTGTCTTTCACGTTGTCCCACAACAACATTAAACTAGTGTAGATTAGTGTACAATGTTTTATATTTATTTTACAGTTATACTAATTAGATTTTTTAAGTAACGCAATAATTACTTTGACTGGTAATTAGTTACTTTTATAATGATGTAACTCAGTTACTAACTCAGTTACTATTTGTGAGAAGTAACTAGTAACTATAACTAATTACTTTTTTAAAGGTATGTGCCCAACACTGACTCTGACATGTCCCTCAGTCCCTGCCATTGAAAAAGAGCCCCACAGCATGAGGCTGCTACCAGCACACTTTACTTTTGGGATGGTACTATGCAGTTGATGAGCAGTGCCTGGTTTCCTTCAAACATGATGCTTGGAATTGAGCTTCATCAGACCAGAGAATCTCGTTTCTTACACTCTGATGGTTCTTTAGGCGCAAGTGTGATTTCGTGACATCATTTCCAGGATGATGTAGGCCATGGCTTTACCTCAGGTATAAAGCTAGAGGCAGTGGATCTCATGGAGCCACGGTTGGTTGGTGTGTGTGGCCACTGTTAGGCGCTGCGTAGGCTGGCTTCTCCTTCTTCACTTTGATGGCTGGGAGCCTGAGTTTGATCAGAGTTTTCGAATTGTGTCTTCACTGAGGAGAGGATTAGGTTTGGTCACATTGCCATAAAGCCCAGATCAGTGGAGTGTTGCAGTTATGTTTGTCTTTCTGTAGGTTCTCCACATATGATCTTGGAGTTCAACTAGAGTGACCATCAGGTTCTTGGTCACCAGTCTAACCAAGGTCCTTCTCCATGAATTGCTCAGTTTGGCCAGCTCTAGGAAGAGTCGTGGTTGTTTCAAACATCTTCCATTAAGGATAATGGAGGCTACATGCTTCTGTGAGCCAGCAGAATTTTTCTGAACTCTTCCTCAGATCTGTGCCTTGATGCAGTCCTGTTTATGAGCTCTACAGGCAGTTTTTTTTTACGTCAGCGCTTGGATTTTGCTCTGATATGCCTTTTATTAAGACGTGTGACTTTCCAAATCATACCCATTCAATTGAATTTGCCACAGGTTAACTTCACTCTAAGTGTAGTAACATCTACAAGTGATATGGCAAGATCCAGGGCTAAATTTCAACTGTCCCAGATATGGGTATGAATAGTTTTGCAGGTGAATCATTTAAGTTTTTTTTTTTTTTATTAATTTTGCAAAGATGTAAAAAAACAAACAAACAAAAAAAAAAACTATTTTTGTTGCTTTGCCATTATGGTATATGGAGTGTAGACTGATGTGTAAAAAAGTAATTTAAAGAAAAAAATGTGAAAAAAAATTAAGGGGTATGAATACTTTCGCAAGGCACTATATGTAGAATACACAAAAACTTCTAGTAATATACCTTATAATCACAGAGAATCACGATGCTGTTAAAAATGAATTAAGTCATAAAGTGCCTTAACACAAATGAAATAATTTTAATAGAAGACTGCAAGATTTCAGTAATGTGAAAAAAAGAACTGTATAAAAATAAAGTAATAATATAATCGCTTAACTGTTCCTATATGCTATTTCATAACAACAACAACAAAAGGTTAATAAACAGACGACCAGTTTTTAGTGTTAAAATACACAAAATAGACAATCCATTTTACACTTTTGGCTACAATTTTTGTTTTTTATTTGAGCAGAGTAGTGATTAAAAATTTTAGTTGCAACAGGTGGTGGGTTAAACGGAGTCCTCCTGTTTGAAGGTTCTGAAAGGTTCAGGGTTGTCACTTTCTTTGGTTTGCGCACTGGATAATAAGGGCGTTTCCATTTCCTCCACCTTCACTTTTACCGCAATAACTGTAGAGACAGTCAAACCATGTCAGAATTAAAAATATGTATATTTTTCAATATATATGTAGAAGAGATTGCTACATACTTTCTTCCTCAGGTTCAGTCTTTATTTGTAAGTTAAAGGGTGTGACAGAAGAGTTTGATGCCTCTTGTGATTGATTCATCTCTGGATTCTCAGTGGGCTGTGCGGGCTGGGTTTTAGATGTGCATTTACTCATATTTTTCTTTACAAATCTTCGCCCTGAAGTGAAAAATACAGAATCGTAAGAATGAAAAGAAGATAATGACAACACAACAGTAAAAAAAAGTGAAACTTACTCCTTTTCCCCATAAAAGGTTTTGCCTTTTTGCTTGTGTGCTTGTGTTCCTGACCCTGAGGTGGTTCTACAGAGAGCAAAATAACATGTAACAACCAAATTTTGGACTGCATGTATGCGTACTATGAAAATTACAATTATTTACCTGGCCCGATTGGTGGCTGCAGCTGGTAGCCAGTGATTTCACACCAGCCCACAGGATAAATTTCAGGGGACTGACAGTCTACCCACTGATCAAACTCAGGCTCCCAGCCATCAAAGTGAAGAAGGAGAAGCCGGCCTACGCAGCGCCTAACAGTGGCCACACACACCAACCGGGGCTCCATGAGATCCACTGCCTCTAGCTTCATACCTGAGGTAAAGCCATGGCCTACATCGTCCTAGAAAAGATGTATGAGATGAGCTTAAAACACAAACCTACAGATGCATTAACATTGTATATGGCTCAGCTGTCAAAATAAAGTTTACAGTGTTGAAAAGTCTTCGTGGAGCAGCTACAGTTCCTGTTTCTTCTAAATATTTTGTCCATGTGAATGTGGCGTGATCATAACCTGATAAGAAAAGAAAGTAATTTCAACAAACTGTATGAAACTGCAAAGAAACTATTGATTTTTAAAGTTGAAGACATTACCAGGAGGTAGAGTAAGATGTATGTTGTTGTTTTCACAGTATCCAACAGGTAAAATGGCATGTGAGCTGGCATGATAACAAAACCAGTCAGAACCATCACCGATCTCAACACCGTCAATGCCTACCATGATGTATCCATCCAGCAACACCTAAGTGAGAAGATAAGCCAGGTAAGTGCAAATAGTTTCAATAAGATACTGAAATTATTCACTTAAGATCATAAACAGTGGGTGTATTGTACCTTACGGACTGATGCAACGCAGATGTTTCCAAGGTTCAGAGGATCAATTGCTTCAAGTTTCATGCCTTCCTCAAAAAATGTATCTCCCATGTAAACACTCCTCAACTGTTTGCATACAGTAAGGAATTATACATAGTATATTATTACATGACATAAGATTTTTCAACTAACATTAACACAAAAAGAAAGTGAAAGAGTAAATGCACTAACCTTCTTGAACTGATCTGACACACTGTTTTGAATGACTTTGCGAAATGCTGGATGGCTGCTCATGTTGACACTTGTATCTATGTGAGAAATATCATGCATGATCTTATTTACAAAAACCTAATGACTAATACAATAAGTGGAAAAAAAATATTTCGTCCTCTTAAATGTTTTAATCTGAGCTGGAAACTGTGGAAGCCTGTTTCCACCACTGAATAATAAAAAAAGGTTATTGCGACTTTTCTCACATTTCTGACACTTTTTCTCATAATAGTGAGATACAAACTCACAATTCTGAATGTTTTTCTCATAATAGTAAGACACAAACTCATAATTCTGGCTTTTTTTTTTCCAAAATTGAGATACAAACTCGCAATTCTGACACTTTTTCTCATAGTGAGATACAAACACCCAATTCTGACTTTTTTTTTCCAAAATTGAGATACAAACACCCAATTCTGACTTTTTCTTCCAAAATTAAGATACAAACTCGCAATTCTGACTTTTTTTTTCCAAAATTGAGATACAAACTCAGAATTCTGACACTTTTGTCCATAATAGTAAGATACAAACTCAGAATTGAGATACAAACTCGCAATTCTGACACTTTTTCTCATAATAGTGAGATACAAACTTGCAATTCTTAATTTTTTTTCCAGAATTGAGATACAAACTCGCAATTCTGACTTTTTTTTCCAGAATTGAGATAAACTCACAATTCTGACACTTTTTCTCATAATAGTGAGATACAAACTCGCAATTCTGACTTTTTTTTTTCCCAAAATTGAGATACAAACACCCAATTCTGACTTTTTTTCTCAGAATTAGGGTACAAACTCACATTTCTGACAACTTTTCTCATAATATACAAATTCGCAATTCTGACTTTTTTTTTTTATAATTGTGAGATACTCACAAATCTGACTTCTTTTTCTCAGAATTGCATGATATAAACTCACAATTGCAAGTTATATAGTCAATTGTGAGACAAACTTGCAATTCTAAAAAAAAAAAAAAAAATTGGGTCAGATTTGATATAAACTCACAACTGTTACTTTTTTGCTCAGAATTGTGAGTTTTTATTTCACACTTCTGACTTTATAACATGCAATTGCAAGTTATTATGTCAGAATTGAGATATAAACCTGCAATTTTTTCCCCATAAAATTGGCCTTTATGACTAACAACTGCAAGTTTTTAACTCATAATTTAAACTTTATTTCTCACAGTTGTGAATTTATACTCACAATTATGGGAAAAAACGTCAGAATTGTGAGTTTATTTCTCGCAATTCTGAGAAAGTCACAATTGCGAGATATAAACGTTATTTCTTAGAACTGCAAGTTTGTTTCTTAGAATTGCGAGTTTGTCTCCCAACTCTTACTTTATAACTTGCAATTGCGAGTTTATATGATGCAATTGTGAGAAAAAAGTTAGAATTGCAACTTTATATCTCGCAATTCTGACTAACTAACAATTGTGTGTTATTTGAGATATACACTAAATTTTGAGAAAGTCACAGTTGTGAGATACAAACTTTATTTCTCAGAATTGCAAGTTTATTTCTTAGAATTGCAAGACTTTATAATTCTCAATTGCGAGTGTTTATCTCACTATTCTGAGAAAAAGACTGCCAGATAATTCACAATAACCTTTTTTAAAAATGTTTTATTCAATGGTGGAAACAGGCTTCAATAGGCCTTCCACATAAAAAAAAGATTAAACTATAAAATTAAAAATATCATCGTCATGAATTGATCATAGTCAGTATTTTATTAAATCACTCCCTCATTTTAGTTAAACTGTCCCCACTACTGGCTACCATTTAACTAAAGCAAGACAACAAGTGAGACATGGGAACAAATTTTTATTTTTATATAACCTATAATAACCTGATATCTTTATTGAACAATTACTAAAGATAACAAGAAAATTCTCACCTGTTACTTTGATTGAGTGGCCCACTCTTACAGACCAGCCTACAGGGTGTAATAGAGGACTGTGCATGTGACACCAGAAATCTGAGAGCACCTCACCCGAGGGTCCCAGTCCCCCGTCCTCATACAGCAGTCTGAGTCGGCCTCCTATGACAGTATCCACCACTGCCAAACGAGTACGGCTCACCTGCGAGCGATCGACCACCTCCACCCGAACCCCCTGCCTGAATGGACACCTCAAACTGTCTGCCATCTGAAACAAAGACAGATGGAAAGACAGTTATGCAGAAATAAAAGAAAAACAGATGGCATCAATTGAAAATTTGCCAGTGCTGTCACCTTGACATGAAAGTCAACAGGAAGAGTGTGTGCTCCAACCAGTCTCTTCATCAGGTAGGATTTCCAGTCTTTAATATGCTGGTGGACCTCTTAAGGGAAAAAAAGGTCAAGATTTAACATTTTTATAGAATTTATACCCAATAACCTATGGTGTGAACATTCACCTTGAGGGGGGACCAAGAGCTTGCTGTTTACTGCACACCAGCCAATAGGATGAACATCAGCCGTGCCTAAGTTACACCACAGATCATGGCTGTCATCATCCTCAAAACCCTCATAGCGCAGAAGAGCCTTGTAGCCTGAGAGTACACAATGAATATATTTATCACACAATAGTACCCATAATTAAATATAACTGCATACTAAACTGTACAATGTTTTCCATTCATAATGTTTTATTAATTACTGTTTTACTACTCTGTGATTGTTTAACTGTAAAAACATGTTGTCATATAAACACAACCACTGTGAATGAACCAGACTACACTATATTTTTGTTTTTGTATGCAGACAAGCTAGTTTGATAGTTTGAGTGTTTAATTCATATTGGTTCCTTATTGTCTTTGTATATTAATTTGTTGTTACAAGTCTATAACTCATTCTAAACAGAGTGCAAACTCAAAATTTAGGAAATAATCGGAATAAATATTCAGAATAATCTGATAAAATATAAAAGTAATATACACTACCAGTCAAATATTTTTAATGTTTTTTTTTAAGTAGTCTCTTCTGCTCACCAAGTCTGCATTTATTTGATCCCAAAAAGTACAGCAAAAACAGTAAAATTGTGAAATATTTTTACTATTTAAAATAACTACTTTCTATCTGAATATATTAAAAAAATTTGTTCTTGTGATTTCAAAGCTAACTTTGAGCATCATTACTCCAGTCACATGATCCTTCAGAAATTATTTGAATATTTTGATTTGCTCCTCAAAAAAACATTTATTATTATTACATTGTTGAAAAGAGTTGAGTCGAATTTCTTTGATGATTAGACAGTTCAGAAGAACAGCATTTTATCACCACTTTTGATCAATTTAAAGCATTAATGCTAAATAAAAAAATATTAATTCCTATAATTTCTCTATAATTTAACTGAAAATCTTACCGTTCAAAAACTTTTGGCTGGTAGTGTACACTAATGTTCAAAGTTTGAGGTCAGTATAAATTTTATTCTTTTATTCAGCAAGGCCACATTCAACTGATTGAAAAAGTGACAGTAAAGACATTTATAATCGTATTCTATTTCAAATAAAGACTTTCCATTCACCAAAGACCAAAAAATATCATAGGTTACACAAAAAATATTAAGCAGCACACCTGTTTTCAAGCCAAGAAAATCATCAAGACTGGTGTAATGGCTGCTGAAAATTCAACTTTGCTTTTACAGGAGTAAACTACACTTTAAAATATAATAAAATAGAATTTTATATTAATATTATATTAGAATATATTTCACAGTATTACTGTTTTATTGTATTTTTGACAGCAAATAAATACCGGCTTGATGAACAAAATAACTTTTGAATGATAGCAAAATTATTTCTAATGATTATTTGAAGTACTGTGCAAAAGTCTTAGACCATTAGCATTTTTAAGTCAGTAATTTCTATCTTTTGCTGTAGTGTGTCAGTAGGAAATATCAGTTTGCATTTTCCAAACATTTCTTTTGCCATTACAGGTGCCATTGCCACAGTGGATTTAGTTTTTTTCATGTAATTTCAGACAGACTTCAGATCTCAGTGCGGAGCATCCTTGTGCATACAGAAATCTCAATGGATTATTAAAATTAATGACAAAAGGAATGTTTGGAAATGCACACTGATATTTCCTATTGACACAATACAGCAGAGGTCTCAAACTCAATTCCTGGAGGGCCGCAGCTCTGCAGAGTTTAACTCCAACCAGCTCCATCTCACACCTGCTTGGAGTTTTTAGTGATCCTGAAGAGCTTGATTAGCTGGATCAGGTGTGTTTGATTAGGGTTGGAGCAAAAATGTGCAGAGCTGTGGCCCTCCAGGAATTGAGGTTGAGACCAGTGCAATACAGCAAAAGATAGAAATAACTGGTTTAAAACCATGTTTTGTTGGTGAAAATGCTAATGGACTAAGACTTTTGCACAGTATTGTATATTTATATTTTATTATAAACATTAATATAATATAGAATAATTTATTTGCTGTATTTTCCAGCAGTGGTGCTGGAAACACTTGAGTTTACATACCTGCCAGCTGTACAACAGTAGCAATCCAGTACACTTTACTTGTCAAGGCTGTGTGAGTGTTGAGAACCTCCACTTTTAAACCCACGTAGACGTCGTCCCACTGAGCGCAGAGTAGGGCCTGTGATATGGTGAAATGAATTGACATTTACACATTTATCTTTCACAAGTAGATTTTCGCAAGAACCACAGTGGATAGAAATCACTCACATGTCTGAAGCAGGATACAGGGGCAGCGAGGAGGCCACTTTTCTCAAGGTAACTACCCCAGTCAAACCCAGCCAAAGTAGCTTGGAAGTAAACAGTACAATATCAATATATCATTTAAACATTTGTAAAGCTTACTGTAGTGAAAAGTGAAAGTAATCTGTGTTTTTTTTCTCACCATCTTGTCCAAAAGGTCTGCTCTCCTGATGCTGCTCATTGGGCTTTGAGCGTGGAGCCTCAGTCTGTGATTTCGGAGACAGTTTGTTTGATGACTTCTTAGTCGGTGGCCTTCCCTGAGTACAAAGATAGAAAAAAATGAATCACTGTTTGCATACATGTGTATAAATACTATGCCAGAATATCCCACCTGAAGCCGTGCAAGAATTGAGGATTTCTTTGAGTTGGATGAGTATGAACGTGAGCATGACACGCTACAGAAGCGTTTGGACCTGGAGAAGAAGGTATCTATGGTGCCTGTGGCTCCACACATTTCACATGTAACTGCAGAGACATAAAATTGAGTGGGGTTTGCATTTACAGTTGAGGACTAACGTTTACATACACCTTGCAGAATCTGCAAATTATCAATTATTTCACAAAAATAAAAGGGGTTATGTGCTGCATGTTATTTTTTATTTAGTACTGACCTGAATAAGACGTTTCACATAAAAGACGTTTACATATAGTTCACAAGAGAAAATAATTGTTGAAATAATTGTTGAACAGTTAAACTGCCTGCTGTTCTACAGAAAAATCCTTCAAGTCCCACACATTCTGTTTTTTCAGCATTTTTGTGTATTTGAACCCCTTTAAACAATGACTGTATGATTTTAAGATTCATCTTTTCACACTGAGGACAACTAATGGACTCATATGCAACTATTACAGAAGGTTCAAACGCTTAATGATGATCCAGAAGGAAAGTATCTTCTGTAACTTCTGAAAGGCCAGTACTAAATGAAAACGAAAATATGATATTTAGGCAAAATAAGAAAAATATACACATCTTCATTCTGTTCAAAAGTTTACATCGCTGGCTCTTAATGCATTGGGTTTCCTTCTGAAGCATCAGTGGGAGTTTGAACTTTCTGTAATAGTTGAATTTGAGTCCCTCAGTGTCCTCAGATGGATCTCAGAATCATACAATCACTGTTGGAAAATGTTCAAATACACAAAAATGCTGAAAAACCAAAGAATTTGTGGAACCTGAAAGATTTCTCTGAAGAACAGCAGGCAGTTGTGTAACTGTTAAACAAGTGACTCATGAACAACTTCCACTGAACAAAAAAACACAGCTGTGGATCATTCAGGCAACAACACAGTATTAAGAATTAAGTGTATGTTAACTTCTGAACAGGGTCATTATTATAACTATTATAACATTATTTGTTATTTTCTCTTGGGAACTATATGTAAACTTCTTTTATGTGAAATATCTTATTCAGGTCAGGACTAAATGAAAAATAACATGCAATTTGCATGATTTATGATTTTTTCCCCCAAAATATTTAACATCCATGTTTGTTCACTAATGTAAGTGTTTATGAATTTACCCATTCCATCACTTTCTGCCCAAGAAGAAAGTGTCACAGAATCATTAACACCATCATCACTGGAGTTCTGCTGGTTGTGGTCTTCTCCATCAAATATTCCTTCTTCTCCATCATTCATAAATGCCAATTCCTGTTCACCCTTTTAGGAAAAGCAAAGTGATTTATTAATTAATCCAAACCAGGGCTCTCAAGTCTCACGCATTCACCGTGAGACTCACGCATTTCAACCAGTTCACACGCTCTCACGCCACACCTTGTATTTCTCACGCTGAAAAGTAAGGGATAACTTGTCCCGCTATATGGTGTAAATGGACGAGGTGCAGGCTTTGCAGAGAGAAGTAATCTGCCAAGCTCATAGGCACCTACCAGCCAAAAAATTAGAATTTGCTGTTTTCTGGTATATTATGTGATCCCGCTAAAATCACGTTCGTCACTAGGCAACGTAGACGCGCACACACGGGACAAGGCCAGCGGTGGAATCGTTGCGGGGCTGCGGCTTTCTCTCGCAGTGGAAGCGTTTAGTACAGTTGAGGAGGTGGTCGCGTTGCGGTCTCGGAGCGGACGTTGCCATTTGTATTTACTAGAAACTAAATAAATGCAGCAGGGTTTTTCATATTTATTTTTATTTATTTATTTTTTCCATTTTACGATTCCTAGACAAAATCACTTGCCTGTGATCAAAGATAGTGAGAATTTATGTTGGGGATTACAGCCAAATTTGTGCAAAATTATTAGTTCTTCAACAGCTTTAACTAATTGTGGGCCTGAAATTAAGGAAAAGACAAGATAATTGGTAAATCTGCTAAAAAAGACAGACAAATTCATCCAAATAAAATAAATTGTTTTATATATTTCAAAACACGAAATGCATCAACATTGTTGGGAAGGTTATTTTGGAAATAGACTGTAATAGGCTACAGATTAAATTTCCCTATTTAAAATGTAATTTAAAAGTAGAGCAACTATTTCAATTGCTTTAGAGGTAGTGTAACATTACATTTGATTACTAAATTTCTAAGGAATGTTTTCAACTGTTAATCCTTTTAAAAACTTTTTAAGCAGGCAGGTTTACCTTACAGTAGCACTCAACACTAATTACTGTCAATTTTACAAAATCCTTCATCACTTGAATTAAGATTATAATAATTTAATTTTAAAGCACAGCCACCACAAAATCTTTAGCACCTCTGTTTAACTCCTGAAACATTGGTGTCTCTTATTTTAAAGCTGTCAATGCGATTTGGGAAATAAATCAATCAAAATATTTACATGTAACCCACTTTGTAATTGTAAACATTTTTAAAAGTAACTGTAATTTAACTATATCTGTTATTTCTCAGTAACTGTAACAGATTAGTTAAATGTCATTTATAATTAAATTACATAATTCAGTTACATGTAACTAATTACTCTAGCTAAGTTCAAGCCCCTACCACTGTCATCAAGGCATCAAAGTGTGTAATAAACACTTGAAATACAAAATGACATTAGTAAGCTGAAATATGTACCCTCTCTCTTTCACAAACACACACACAGATTGACATACATGCTATGAGCAAGTTCTGCAATCCTCCTGTATGTTTACAGTATGTGCATTGAGCACTGCTGTTTAGTTTGCTCGTTTGGGGCCAAATTTCTTTTTTTACTTTTGATACATGAATTTGACTTATCAAATCTATCAGTTGTTATATTTTTTTATTTTGTGCAGGTTAATTATGAACAATAGATAGTTGAAAACTGGAGAGAATTGCGTGGGGCCGAGGGGCCGCTGCTGCAAATATTTGAGTGGCTCCTCCCCTAACAGATAAAATCTCACTCCAAACTTTTTCCAAAACTTGAGAGCCCTGATCCAAACAATACAATTATCTGATAAAATGATGATATACACACACAAATAGCACTCACTGATGCTGTGAGTTGTTGAGGTCCAGTGGTCGCTCCGCGTTTTCTCTTGGTACAAAAGGCACAGGAGGCACCTCTACCTCCGCAGTTACTGCACGGTGGTCGAATGAAAACAGTCGGGACAGCTCCATCCTTCAGTTTCAGCCCTTTGAATCCTATTGTCTTTGTACTGGCGTAAGATTTCGGATCAAAGCAGTCCTTGCTGAAGTGCTCAGAGCATAGATGGGAGTACGTCTTGGCGACCCAGCTCTTTCGGGTCTTCTGGACCTGCTTCTCCCATTTGCGGAACTCCTCGGGGTCTTTGGGAAATCTGAACATTGAGACATTCTGCCCGCTTAATTTCCCGCAGCCATAAGCAACACATTTGCTAGGCATTTGTAATGTTTAATAGGGGTGGGAGATCACATAAAGCTCCTCAACGTCTGGGGGAATTGTATTCTGCTCCAAATGTTGGCTCCAAATGTTGACTGCGAATTACATTCAAGACGAATTAAAACATTTAGAGATTTCTTTTTACCAGATAGCTTTAAACCACATTACTGTACGGTTACTAGCATTCGTTTAAAGGTGCATGCATATTAACATAGCTTTTAGAAACATCTAAGAGCTTATTATAAATGGTAAACACTGACCAAATTCAAAGCAACAATATGAACATTATTGCGTGTAACGTTAAGTTAAAAGGAAAACTCCACAACAAAACATTTCTCACCTGCTTTACTGTTAGAAAAGCCAATGTTGGTGTGGTTTGCTTTTCGTGAACGGCGCATTATCGCCATCATCTGGACTGGAGAACCAGATTAACGTACATTACAAAATGGTTTTATTAACGTGTATGATTTTATACGTTTTTGTTTGTGATACAGTGTGATTAATACAAGCCTTAGATGTATGGAAAACAATTTTATGTAATTCTACTTTAAATATAAATTCAATAATATTGGAATAGTCAACTGTGCCCGCCATGGCACAACGTGGTTCCATGGTGTAATGGTTAGCACTCTGGACTCTGAATCCAGCGATCCGAGTTCAAATCTCGGTGGAACCTGACTTTTGTTTTGTGTGAGGTAAAGACATGTCAGGCACGTTGTATTGTATACTGCGCTTCACAGAGCTTATAGTTAAATGAATAATGTAAATAATAAAAATGGAAACCAAATTAGCACTTAACAATGAATGATACTGTCAAGTCTGGAAGCTGTAATGCTGAAATCACATGACTGTACCTGTATGCAATGCATGGCTTTCTTTTTGCAAAGCTGAACTGGGTCAGTAATGTAACATACATTACTAACACTTGCTGTGAGTGAAAAGATTAAAATTTATTCTGTTAAATAAGTTCATTCAAAAGTCAAAAGTTTTTGAACAGTAAAATGTTTTAGTTTTTTTTTAAAGAAGGCTCTTCTGCTTACCAAGCCTGCATTTATTTGATCCAAAGTACAGCAAAAACTGTAACATTTTTACTATTTAAAATAACTGTTTTCAATTTAAAAATGTAATTTATTCCTGTGATCAAACCTACATTTTCAGCATTCATTACTCCAGTCTTCAGTGTCACAGGATCCTACAGAAATCATTCTAATATGCTGATTTGCTGTTCAAGAAACATTTATTATCATTATTATCAATATTTAAAACAGTCGAGTACGTTATTTCAACGTTATTTGATGAATAAAAAGATCCAAAGATCAGTATTTATCTGAAATCTGAAATATCATCATGGGGTCAGTATAATTGTTTTCATTTTTTTTAGAAAGAAATTATAGAAATGAATACTTTTATTTAGCAAGGATGCTTTAAATTGATCAAAAGATGATGATAAAGACATTTATAATGTTACAAAAGATTTCTATTTCAGATTAAAGCTGATCATCTGAACTTTCTATTCATCAAAGAAAGCTGAAAAATGCTACACAGCTGTTTTCAACACACACACACACACACACACACACACACACACACACACACACACACACACATATATATATATATATATATTAGTGGTGGGCCGTTATCGGCGTTAACGTGCTGCGTTAACGTGAAACTCTTATCGTGCGATAAAAAAAATATCGCCGTTAATCTATTCTCAAATTTGGGTTGGGAGCTGGGTCTAAACTACGCAAGCTATGATGACTTTCACCTTGATAGTTTAACGCGGATGTATACCGAAGACTATAGAATATGGTCTCGCGTTTAAGTCTCCTCCGCCAAAACACAGACGGGATCGCGTCGTCCTCCATTCATAAAAACCGAATCTACTATAGCGAAATGCCACTTAAATTCGTCGTTTTTTGGATTCATAAATGAAATGTGGTCTGTCACTTAATTCAAATCGCGATATGGACTAGTGTATGTGAAAACTGAAATGCAAAAAGACGTTTTAAATATGAATCCGATATGTTCCGTTTGCCTAGCTGTATGTATGAGAATGGTGGAGACGAGCTTTTACTACACGCATACTGAAACACACGTGACGCTCCGGTAATTTTTGGCATTTTCATCTCACATGAACAGATAAACTCAATCTCCCAAACTGCTGTGAGTGTCACTTTTACCGCTTCATTTGAGAAAACTAGCATCATATCATACTGTATACACAGAAACTTCATGGCAACCTGTCAAAATAAAAGTACGGTGTAACATGTAATGGGCTGGGTAGGTGTTGACGTAAAAAAAAAAAACGCAATCTAATAGGTAGAAAAAATAATTTCATTGTTAGTTAGTAAACACAAGTACATCTAATTGAACATAATTTATTTTCATCAACAAATTATCATAGAACAGCTTTTATGAGCTTTATGGTCCATTCTCAAAGACTTACTTTTAGTCATTATTTGGGTAGCACACATATTCTGAATGCCTTCAGCAGAATTCAAATTAGCCATTTTAATCTAGATTAATCTAGATTAATTCCAAGATTTATCTAGATTAAAAAATTTAATCTATGCCCACCCTAATATATATATATATATATATATATATAAAATCACATAATAAGGCAGCTCAGTGAAAAGCCCCGGAGGGTGGATTTATTAATACTTTTTAAAGTGAGGTAAGAAGAAATAAGGTAGGTGATGCTGTCGGTCACTCACTGCCTTCTGCACAATAAAAGAGGAGAGGTTAGTACCAGCACATTAAAGGTTGTATCAGCGATATCTAGCCTAAAACATAAAGTGTCAATTTCAGCTGACCTTTCTTCACGATCCGCTCGCTGCCTGCCCCATAAATTGTCTGTGAAAAAACGTGTCTCTCTGGTCAGCCTAGGGTCCGAAGATATGCCAAAAAAACAATCGGCACTACCAACTTTTCCACACATAAAACAAACAGTGTTCCAACCAATCAGCATCAGGGGTTTGGTGTTGTGGACTTTCCTACTGGTGCAGGGATGTGAGGGAGGCGGAGCGAAAGTCCACAACAATCGCTGATACAACCTTTAGCATAAGACAGTTGTCTGTCGAAATGAGAGCGGTGGCGGCTTTTCAAGCCATGTGGTGACGAGCTGCAGCTGTGACCGATCAGCCCGTGATGAAGACGTGCAGGTGCCGTGCGTTGGTTGCCAGGGCACGCTGATGAGCCCAGAGACACTCGTTCTGGAGCGCGAGGAACCAGTGGGTCACCCTGGCGTTGGTGTCCTTGGCCCGGGCCATCCACTGCAGGGGGCATGGTCAGTCACCAGGGTGAACTTACGGCCGAGGAGGTAATAACGCAGCTCCAGGACTGCCCACTTGATGGCCTCCTTCTCGACGGCGGCGTAGTTCTTCTCAGCCGAGGACAGCTTCCTGCTGATGTAGATAATGGGATGCTCCTCGCCTTCCTGGATCTGTGACAGGATGGCTCCCAGTGTCGGAAGCATCCGTCTGCAGCAGGAAGGGGCAGCTGCACAGGCGAAGAGGTAAGTGCCGTCTTGAGCTGGGTGAAGGCCTCCTCGGCGGCTGTTGTCCAACAGATCTTCTCAGGCTGCTCCTTCCTAGTCAGGTCTGTCAGGGGGGCGGCTAAGGAGGAGAAGTTGGGGATAAAACAGCGATAGTACCCCACCAACCCCAAAAAGGCTCGTACCTGGGTCTTCGTCTGTGGCTTTGGAGCGGTGTGTATGGCCTCCACCTTCTTCTCCTGGGGTCGGATGAGGCCACGGTCGCCTCGGACAGCGCTAGGTGGCATTTGCGGGGGTTGGCGGTCAGTCCAGCCCGCCGGAGCTCCGAGAGCACTCTCCGCAGACGTTCCAGATGTTTATCCCATGCCTCGGAATGGACCACGACGTCGTCCATGTAGGCGGCAGTGTAGGCTTAGTGGGGCCTCAGGATGATATTTATCATGCGCTGAAAAGTTGCACGCGCTCCATGAAGGCCGAAGGGGAGGGTCCAGTGCCAGTGGCCACTAGGGGTCGAGAAAACAGTCTTCGGTTTAGCGGAAGAGGTAAGTGGTACCTGCCAGTATCGCTTTGTTAGGTCCAGGGTAGAGATGTACCGGGCCCTCCCCAGCTGGTCCAACAGCTCGTCGACCCGAGGCATGGGATAGCCGTCGAACTCGGAACCTTAGTTGAGGCGGTGGAAGTCATTGCAGAAGCGGAGGGTGCCATCCGGCTTGGGTACCATCACAATGGGGCTGGACCATGGGCTGCGAGATGATTCGATTACCCCCAACTTCAGCATTTGTTGGATTTCCTCCTCAATGGCCTGCTGACGAGCTTCTGGGAGTCGGTAGGGCCGTTGCCTGACGATCACTCCAGGGGGGGCGTTTTGATGTCATGCTGGATGACGTGGTCTGCCCGGGACGGGAGGAGAACACATCCACGAACTGACCGGCCAGGTGCTGCAGCTCGGTCTGCTGGGCAGCCGACAGATGGGGATTCATGTCGACAACCACGGGATCGGTAAGACTGAGGGTGGCGACATGGTCCCTGGTCCCATGCCATTTCTTCAGCAGGTTGACGTGGTATAACTGCTCTGCTTGTCTTCTTCCAGGTTGGCACAGGCGGTAAGTAACTGGTCCGACCTTCTTGATGACCGTATACGGACCTTGCCATGACGCAAGGAACTTGCAAGCAGAGGTGGGGACCAGAACCATGACCCTGTCTCCCGGTTGGAACTCCCATGGTTGGGCTGCCCGATTGTAATGGCGTTGTTGGGCCTGCTGTGCCTTGCTGAGATGTTCCCAGACTAATGGCATAACCCGGTCAATCCTCTCCCTCATCTGCTTGATGTGCTCGACGACAGTGCGGTGGGGGACAGGCTGCTGCTCCCAAGCTTCCCGAGCGACATCCAGCAGCCCCCGTGGCTGGCGGCCGAACAGGAGCTCGAAGGGGGTGAAACCAGTTGAGGCCTGGGGAACCTCGCGGATTCCAAAGAAGACGTAGGGAATCATGAGGTCCCAATCCCGCTTATCCTCCGTCGCTACACTTCGGAGCATCTGTTTGAGGGTCTGATTGAAGCATTCCATTAGTCCGTCGGTCTGTGGATGGTAGACAGTTGTCCTCAACTGTTTCACCCGCAGCAGCCTGCAGAGGTCTGCCATTAGCCAGGACATGAACGGCGTTCCCTTGTCGGTCAGTATTTTGGCCGGGATGCCGACTCGGCTGGCCAACAGAAATAGCTCCTGGGCGATGGCTTTCGCTGTGGCTTTCTGCAGGGGGACTGCTTCTGGATACCAGGTGGCATAGTCAACGATGACAAGGATGTGTTCATGCCCTCGGGCAGACTTAAGCAACGGCCCCACAAGATCCAATCCAATACGCTCGAAGGGCACCTCGATAATGGGTAAGGGGATGAGCGGGCTGGGGGGAGTCCTGGGCGCCAAGCGGTGGCAGGTCAGGCAGGCTTTGCAGAATCCCTTCACATCAGCCTCCAGGACTGGCCAATGGAAACGATCCGGGATCTGCTGGATGGTGTTGGCCACCCCTAGGTGACCTGCCATCGGATGGGAATGGGCTAGCTCCAGGATGGTCTCCGTCTTTGTCCGGGGAACGACTAGAAGTTCCTTCTCCTCCCTCCTTCGCTGGCAGTATAGCAGACCCCTTTGGACAATGAAGTGTGGGAGAGGATGGGGCCGTAGGAGCACGTCTTTGTCGTCGATGACACAGTTGGGCCTGGATGAGGGTGACCGCACTGCCCGACTCCAGAAGCGCCTGCACGGGTTTTCCATTGACTTTGATGTCCGCCTGTGGAGCCGCAGGTGGGACACGCTGATGCAGCCCGCCAGCCAAGTCCGTGGAGGTGTCGTGGGTTCAGCGGTGGGCATTGGCTCATCCATTGGAGAGGGAACCGTCACTCTGCCAACTGCGTGCAAGGTGCCTTCCAGCGTGCGCCGCTCCTGGACCACCCTCCGGGAAAACGGCAGCACTCTCTCCCCAGACTCCCGGTGGTGAATGGCATCCGCCAGCTCGATCGCCTCCACAAGGGCGAGGACGGTGACGGGGTCCCTCATTCCCACCGCCTGACGATGGGACCGAGGCAGGGCGTGGAGGAGGCGATCGATGACCACTCGTTCCACTACTTGAGCTGCGGTGGGTTCCCCTTCCAGCAGCCAATGTTGAGCCAGGCGGGTGAGTTCGGCGGCCTGAGCACGGGCTGGCACCTGGGCTTTATACTCCCACTCGTAGAACTGTTGCGCTGCGCAGATGGGGGAAAGACCCAGCCTGGCGAGGATTTCACGCTTCGCTTCCATGTAGTCTCCCGCGATCGCGGGGGAAAGTGAAAAATAAGCCAAAGCCCAGTCTTCCAAAGCCCATCCCTCACAGTTGGCGGTGGTTTCAAATACTTGTAAGTATGCTTCAACATCATCGTGGGCCATCATCTTGGTAAGAGCCCGCATTCGTGGGTCAGGTAGTGGAACCGGCTGGGCAGCTTGGGCACGGATGGCAGCGAGCTCTTCTTCAGTTCTGGCCTGCCGAGTGGCCAGATGTTCCACAATTTGCTACTGGCGGATGCTTACTTCAGTAAGGCGCTGCAGTAGCTCGTCCAGCTCCATGGGGAGAGAGGGCGCCAATCAGTGCTGAAGGGAGTAAACACAAAAAAATATTTTCAGTGCGGTGCAATGCAAACACTTGTGTGTGATTCTTCATGCAAGTGCCCGCATTCTCCACCAGGTGTCACGGGTGAAGAATCACACAACAAGGCAGCTCAGTGAAAATCCCCGGAAGGTGGATTTATTAATACTTTTTAAAGGTGAGGTAAGAAGAAATAAGGTAGGTCAGTGGTTCCCAACCTTTTTTTGTCTGAGGCCCCCTTTTTGCCAAGAAAATATTTTAAGGCCCCCTTCACATTTAATGATATTATAGCTCTTGTAAGCTTGCAGCAAGGATGACAAAATGTTGTTTTCAAACAAATGGTATGTTTATTACAATAACCAGATATGTTTATGCACAAACAATAGCCTATAATAATATTGAAAATACAATAAAAACATCACTAGGCCATTTGCAATTAAAAAACTTAAGCCTAGGAGTATTGGCCCTATTTAAAACACAATAACAAAAATATCAGTATTCACACTGGTTTGGAAAAAAAAATGAATATAGGCTATTACAAAATAACTGCTGTCTGGCACCTCAATACTTGCATGTTATTTGTGAGGCTTTATCAATCAGTGTGAGGATTGCTGCTGGCAGTGAGTAATAATTTGGTCAATGCGTGGAGAGATCTTTGACAGGGCAAGACGCATATCATCCTCAAGGGTCAGTCTGGCCCTGTATTTGGTTTTAAGGGCTGTCATGGTTGAAAACCCAGCTTCACAAAGGTAGGTGGTGCTAAAGGGAATCAGCACCTTCATTGCAGCTGTGTGACAGACTGGGTATTCTTCTGCAGTTTCAGACCAGAATGACTCCAATGGAACCTCACTGAAATGGGCTTTAAGGCTGGAATCAGAGGATATTTCTATAAGCTCTTCCAGCAGTCTTGATGGCAGAGTAGCTGGAAGCTTTGGTTCAATGTTCTTAGTGAAAGGGTTTGTGATCCACAGAAAATCAGCTGCCTGCTCCTCATTTAGAGCTGGGAAATAACTATCAAATTTTTCCAGGACCTTTGATAGATGCATTGTTATTTGACGTTGAATGATTTTAAAATCCAAATGTCTGTCTGCAATAAATGCATGGGTATGCTCAAACATGTCACTGATTCCAGAGGAGACACGGGTTTTCCACATGTGAAGTTTTCTTTTGAAAGCCTCTACTCGTTCATGCTGCACCACAGTGTTTATGTTTGCACCTTGCATTGCTCTTTAAGCTTGTTCATTTCACCAAATATGTCTGAAAGGTAGCTGAGTTGAGCGAGCAATTTGTCATCGTCCAAAAACTCTGCAAGGTCTGGTCTCTTGTCCGCAAGAAAGTCACGCAACTCCTCCCTCAGGTTGAACAGACGCATCAGCACCCGCCCTCTGGATAGACACCTCACATCAGTGTGCATCAGCAGGGTATGGTAATCAGCGCCTACCTCTTTGCAGAGAGCAGTGAATAACCGGGAGTTTGTGGCTCTGGCTTTCTTTTTTAGCAAGCGCCTCTCTGTGCAAAAAGCAGTACGTTGAAACCACAAGGGGTGCAACCTCTTTGATGCGCTGAACTACCCCGGACTGCCTGCCAGTCATCGCGGCAGCTCCATCAGTACGAACCCCAATACAGTCGCTCCAGTTTATCTCATTTGATCTCATGAAATTATCCAAAGTTTCAAAAATATTGTTTGTCATCGTCGTGGTACGTAGCTCTTTGCAAAACAAAAAATTTGGAGCAGTGCCATTTTTGACACGTCTGTAGACTCGTCTATTTGAAGTGCAAAGTTATTACCACGAAGTCGCGCAGAAAGTTGATCTCTCACGTCTTCTGACATTGTTTCGATGCGATGTTTGACCGTATTATTTGATAATGGTATCTTGGCCAGTTGTTTTGATTTATCCTCTCCAAATAATTCCTTCACAATCTCTGTTGCGCATGGCAAAATCAAAGTTTCTGCAACTGTATGCCCTTTCTTTTTTTTGGCGATTTTTTCAGCAACTGTATACGATATTTTTACTTCAAATCTTTTTATTGGTCTTTTGTGGGACAATACAGTTTGAATAACAATAACAAGGTGATCAATAGGATATTGTCCATTATACAACCCTTCTACAATTCCCTCATTCTTAACACAGATAAAAAAATAATTGATAAAAAAATAAAAATAAATAAACAAATAATAATAATAATAATAAATAAATAAAAGTGGAATACAATAAATATAGTTAACCAATAAGTCAATAAGTGACCAAAAAAAAAAAACCTTATAATATTTAATAATTAATATTACATGTTGCCAGTTACAGGTGCACAAGGTAGGCCTTTAATATAGTCTAAAAAGGGATCCCAAGTCTTATAAAAGGATTTAATTGAACCAGAGAGTGAACATCTTAACTTTTCAAGTCTGATACAGTAAAAAATGTCCTGTATCCACTTGTCCTGAGTCGGGGGGGGGGGGGGGGGTAGTGTGCTTCCACTTAAGAAGGATAGCTCGTCTGGCCAGGATCGTGGTAAAAGCAATAACCTTGCTATCTCTGGCTGTCCAATGAGATCTAATGGATACTCCAAAGAGAGCTAACAAGGGGTCAGGGTCTATATTAGTGTTGAGAGCTTTACTGAATGTATCAAATACACTTGACCAAAAAGTTACCAGCTGTGTGCAGGTCCAAAACATATGCAGATGATCGGCAGGTGAATGCTTACAACGGTTACAGGCAGAGCTTCTGTCTGGGAAAAATTTAGCCAACTGGGCATTAGTTAAGTGAGCTCTGAATAGTATTTTAGACTGCATCAAGCCATGCCTAGCACATATGGAAGAGGAGTGAACCTGGGTCAGGATGTTATGCCATAGTTCCTCTGTAATTGTAACTCGAAGGTCATGCTCCCAGGTATCTTTAAGAGTGTCCGTAGGGTCCACTTTAATTGAATTTATTAAATTATAAATGACAGAGTCTAAATGTTTATGGTTAAAATTCAAATCAAGGAACTGATCAATAAGCGTTTCAGGGGGACGATTAGGAAAGTGGGGGAACTGCTTCTGTATGAAGTGTCTGATTTGGAAAAAACAAAATAAATGGTGACTGGGTAAATTGTGCTTTTTAGCTAAAGATAGCTGATGTTTTGAAAGAGCTGCAGAATCTGGATCTTTATAAATCTGCTGGGCTTGACAATCTGGACCCTCTCTTTTTAAAACTATCAGCTGATATTATTGCAACCCCTATTACCAGCCTATTCAACCTCTCTTTTGTTTCATGTGAGATTCCTAGAGACTGGAAAGCAGCTGCGGTCATCCCCCTTTTTAAAGGGGGAGACTCTTTAGATCCAAATTGTTATAGACCTATATCTATTCTGCCATGTCTCGCTAAAATTTTCGAAAGCCAAGTTAATAAACAGATTACAGAATATTTGGAATCCCATAGTATGTTCTCTGCTATGCAATCTGGTTTTCGTGCTGGTCATGGATGTACTTCAGCTACGCTCAAGGTACTTAACGATATTATAACCTCTATTGATAGAAGACATTATTGTGCAGCCATTTTTATCGATCTTGCCAAGGCGTTTGACTCTGTCAATCCTCACATTCTTATTGGCAGACTCAATAGCCTTGGTTTTTCAAGTGACTGCATTGCTTGGTTTTCCAACTATTTCTTAGATAGAGTTCAGTGCGTAAAATCGGATGGTCTGCTGTCCAGTCCTCTGGTAGTCTCTATGGGGGTGCCCCAAGGCTCAATTCTTGGGCCAACCCTATTCTCTATGTACATTAATGATGTTGCTAGGGCTGCTGGTGATTCGCTGATCCATTTGTATGCAGATGACACCATTTTATATACATCTGGCCCCTCTTTAGATTCTGTATTGATTAACCTTCAAACAAGTTTTAATGCCATACAATACGCTTTCCGTGATCTTCAACTGCTTTTAAACGCTAGTAAGACCAAATGCATGCTTTTTAATCGAACACTGCCCATAGCGGCAAACCAGGCTACCATCACTACTCTTGACGGGGCTGACCTAGAGTATGTGGACTCTTACAAATATTTAGGTGTCTGGTTAGACTGTAAACTTAACTTCCAGATTCATATAAACTATCTCCAATCCAAAATTAAATCTAGAATTGGCTTTCTATTTCGTCACAAAGCATCCTTCACTTATGCTGCCAAATATGTCCTTGTAAAACTTACTATTTTACCAATCTTTGATTTTGGAGATGTTATCTATAATATAGCCTCCAAAACTCTGCTTACTAAACTGGACGTTATTTATCATAGTGCTATCCGTTTTGTTACCAAAGCTCCTTACACTGCTCATCATTGCGATCTTTACTCTTCTATTGGTTGGCCATCACTATATACTCTTCGCCGTATTCATTGGCTTCAAGTTATTTACAAGTCTTTACTAGGCATCTCTCCGCCCTATCTTAGCTCCCTGGTAACTATAGCAACATCTACACGTAGTACGCGCTTCGCCAGGTATATTTTATTGGCTGTCCCTAAAGCTTATACCTCTTTTGGTCGCCGTTCCTTCCAGTTCTCTGCTGCCTATGACTGGAATGAATTGCAAAAATCTTTGAAACTAGAGGTTCCAATTTCTTTAACTGATTTTAAGCATCAGCTGTCAAAATTGTTTACTGATCACTGTACCTGTTTATAGCCTCTTATTTTTTTTTTATTGTGTATTTTAGTATTCTTAGTTGCACTTTATTGTTTGCATTTTCATATTTTCAATGTTGATTTAGCGTAAATCTGTAATTTATTTTATTACTATGGCCTATTTATTTCCCTACTTTTTTAATATATTGTATATTGTATTATATTTTGTTTCTTTCTGTATATGGATTGGTTTATTGATTGTATGTTTATTTATTTTTATGTGTAACTTTATGTTGTTGTTTTCGTCGCACTGTTTAGCCTTGTCTTGGCCAGGTCGCAGTTGTACATGAGAACTTGTTCTCAACTGATTTTATCTGGTTAAACAAAGGTTAAATAAAAAAAAAAAAAAAAAGAGGAAAATGAGGCAAAGACACCTTCTTCATAGAGGTCATTAATCTTGAGAAGGCCATTTAAAGACCAAACACTGAATGCGGGGTCTGAATTGGATGGGGGGGGGGGGGAGTAATTGTTTAAGATAGGCATTTGAATAGAACCTCTGTGTGAGCCATAATGTTTCCTAAATTGCACCCAGATTTTAAGGGTACTGGTGACTACTGGATTTTTTGAGACTTTACTTAAAACTAAGGGGAGTTGAGAACAGACAATAGAATAAAGAGAACATTTTGTCGAAGAAGTTTCAGTATGCACCCAAGGAGGGCAACTGTCAGAGTAGCTATCTCTGTTCCAAAAAAGAAGCTTATGAATATTGCAGGCCCAATAGTATTGCTGGAAATTGGGCAGTGCTAGGCTTCCCTTAGCCTTAGGGAGTTGTAAGATTGACTTCTTAAGGCGAGCAGGTTTATTTCCCCACAGAAATGAACGCAAAATACTATCAAAGCCATTAAAGAATGATTTATTTTTGGGAATCGGTAAGTGTTGAAAAAGGTACAGAAATTTAGGCAAAATTACCATTTTGACCAAATACGGCCTACAAGGGATAGAGGCAGAGCCAGAATTTTAAAGTCTACATTCAACAGCGATATCGGTCTATAACTACTGCATAAGGTGGGATCTTTATCCTTCTTAAGGAGCAAAGAAATAGAGGCCTCTGATAATGTGGGGGGAAGGGAGCCTGTTATCAAGGAATCATTATAAAGCTTTACTAATATAGGAGCTAAAAGAGAAGCAAATGCTTTATAAAACTCAACAGTAAAGCCATCAGGGCCTGTAAAGCTATGTTTATGTCAATTGTAGGATACTCTAATGAATTGAGAAGATCGAAATTTACTGCATTATTTGGGGGATTTTCAGCAGTGTATAGGTAGGTATAGTAATCTAAGAATAGCAAATTAATTTCAGCCGGCTCTGTTGCTAATTCACCTGTTGGAGATCTAATGATCAGAATCCACCTAGATGTGCTAGCCCAGCGGTTCTCAATTCCAGTCCTCGCGCCCCCCCCGCTCTGCATATTTTGCATGTCTCGCTTAGTTAACACACCTGATTCAGATAACGAGCTCGTTAGAAGTGAGGTCCGTGCAGGATGTGTTCCGATTGACATTGCCTGCACAGTGTTCATTGTTCCATGCTCCCTAAGCGGGGGAAATCTGTTTACTATACTTCGAAACATTCATTCACATATTTGCGCTACGCCACCGCATGCAGCGTCTTCACACACAGATGAAACTTACTAGAGAAGTGTGACATAAGTGCATCTGTAAATAAATGCATTTTAAATTTACGTCTCGCACGCTTTAATGACCTTCAAATGGAACACATACGCTCGCTTTGAACTAATGAATAATGGCGGAATATCCTGTGATGTCCACTTCGAAGGGCAGTAACGTTGGAATAGAACAAACGTCGGAAGCGATACGTGAAACACACAAAATGTGCAGAGCGGGGGGGCGCGAGGACTGGAATTGAGAACCGCTGTGCTAGCCGACCGAGCTTGTTGGGCTAGAAGTTACCCTGCCTTGTCTCCAAACTCAAAAAAGCGCTGCCTACATTGTCTAAGTTGTCTTTCGGTTTGATCTGTCAGCATCAGGTTGTATTCTGAATGTAATTGAACTCTTTTGGAATAGAGAGTAGGCGAAGGAGAAGAGGCATAAGACATATCTAATTTAGACAACTCACCAGCTATTGTAGACAGTTTAAGTCTTTCAGCTTTCTTCACTTGTGAGGTATATGAAATGACCTGGCCACGAATGAATGCTTTGAAGGCCTCCCATAAGGTGTGACTAGTAATGTCTGGAGTCTGATTGAGTTCGAAGTAAAAATTAATTTGCGAATGAAGGAAGTCTTTAAACGCGCTATCTGACAATCTAGGGGAACAGAATCTCCATAATGGAGGCGACGGTCTATTAGAGGGCAAAGCTATATCAAAGGAAACTGGGGCATGATCGGAAATAACTAATGTATGATAAGTGCATGTGTTAATATAATGCAATAGCTTATTATCTATTAAAAATAAATCAATTCTGGAAAAAGGTATGATGCACTTGCGAAAAGAATGAGAAAGCTTTGCCTTGGGGATTTTTAAATCTCCAAGGGTCAGAAAGTCCCAGTTGGAAGGTATAATTTAGTACTACACTAGATGACTTGGAAGGAGTAGCCTGGTTGGGGGAGGACCTATCGAGGGTTACATCCTGGACCAGGTTAAAATCCCCTCCGATGATAATATAGTGTTCATCTACTTTTGGTAAGCTTGAAAAGAACTTGATGAAAAACTCATCATTGTCCCAGTTGGGAGCATATATGGAAGCTAAGACTACTGGAGTATTGCAGAGCTTTCCTGATACCATGACAAAACGACCATTCGAATCTATAATGGTCTCAGTTGGTTCAAACATAACTCTTTTATGAATGATGATAGCAGCCCCACAAGCTCTCTGAGAAAATTTAGAATGAAACAGGTGACCCATCCATGCCCTCTTAATAAGAAGTATTTCTGATGTTCGCAAGTGAGTTTCCTGCAAAAACATAATGTCTGCATTAAGATCCCTTAAATGTGTTAAAATTTTACTAGCTTTGACAGCATTGTTCACTCCCTTGGTGTTCCATGATACTAGACGCAGACTCCCAACCCCTGACATAATAGCATTAGCCATTTTGAAGGGTTAAAGAGGCTGTATAGCATTGAACTGGCAAGAAGGGGGGAAAAAAGGAACAAACAAAAAAAAAAAAAAAACACAAACATAAAAACAAAAAAAAACAAAAAGGAAAAATAAAAAGAACAGTCACCCCCACCCCCCCACCCTCAGTGACAATTAAATTACCTGAGCACATAGGCTCGACTTCCACTATTCACTCTATCCTTCTGGATCCCATTCCCATATTAAAGTAGTAAGCCCTATAAAACTTGGACGGGAACACAAGTTTAAAACATGACTTTTATAACATAAAAATTTTGAAAAGAACACTCTAAGAAAAAATGCCGCAGTACGTTACTGTAGAGTTGCATAGTGTAAATAATTGAACACTCATGTTTCGGCATGGCACCAAAATATCAAATATGAAAAGCAAGTTTGATCATATATGGCCAATCTAAAAAAAAAATAAAAAAAAAGAGAGAAAAGAAGTAATAAATAAGTAACTAATAGTCCCGCATACACAGGAAGGTTAGTTCTCTACCCAAGCTGGAGAATAAGAGAAACATATGCACAATTATCTAAGGAGGTGGGTCTAATAATGAAACAGTCCCATTCCCAACATAAGAACCTTAAAGTAACAAAAACATCATAATGTTCAAAACACAAAAACATATCTGCATAATTAAACCATTTAAAAGGCTTGTGAACGGAAAACTATAGAATGTCCTGCACCCAGTAGTTATCCAGGTACCCAGTTATCCAGGTACCTTTAAGTAGACAATAGCCAGCTCCGTTGTAATTCCTGAGTCCGGTATAGTAAAAATATAAAAATCCAAGTAGTTTGTCCAACTTGTGTTAGTTTCTCAGGCAAAAAGGAACAACAACGAAACTAACGGTAATGACAAGTTGAATGTTAGACTGCTGACATAGAATATGCATTAGCCGCATTATGGCACATGTTCCGAGTGGACCGACGCCACAAAGTCTTCCGCCTCCATCACTGAAGAGAGCATC
This sequence comes from Garra rufa, assembly GCF_049309525.1. Lineage (NCBI taxonomy): Eukaryota > Metazoa > Chordata > Actinopteri > Cypriniformes > Cyprinidae > Garra > Garra rufa. The sequence goes on from NC_133382.1 coordinate 19,675,882, forward strand.
TTCTTACCTCCCTCTTTGGTCCAGATGAAGAGCCTTGCTGGGAAAGATAGAGTTGGCTTGAAACCAAGGTTATATAGCTCCGCCATCACGGGTCGGTATTTAGCGCGCTGGGACGCCACTTCGGGCGCATAGTCCTCGTAGATGGCGACTGGGCTGCCCTTGTAAACCAGTTTGCCTCTTTTGGTACGAGCCTCCCGAATAATCAGTTCCTTCTGCTGGAAGCGGTGCAGCTGAACAATGACTGGCCTCGGCTTCTTCCCCGCCGCTGGTTTACTATACAAAGCTCTATGTGCCCGGTCGATCTCTGGGGGAGAGGGCAAGACGTCTTTTCCAAGAATGTCTGCCAGCACCTGCGCGAAGAAAACCGAAGGTCGGGTCCCTTCAATCGATTCCGGTAGACCCACAATCGGAATATTATTACGACGGCTGCGTGATTCTAGGTCCACAACTTTATCTTGTAGTTTCGCGCAGCTCTCGGCCAAGGTGGCGCAGGTGGTTTCTAATGCCAGAACTCGCTCGTCTACCACATTGGCATTTGATTCTAGCGAAGTAATCTTTTGTGTGTGATCTGACAGCGTAGACTGGATGCGATCGATCTTCTCCTCAAGTGTTGAGATGGTTGTTTTAAACTCGGCCGAAAGGGTCTGGCGATGTTGATCCAAAAGTTTGATCATCGCCGCCATGTTAGTCGTGTCCTCTGCGGGGTCCGCTTTCGGTTCTTTTTTGTTCTGCTTAAGCGATTTAGAAGTCATGTTGTTAATCGAAGTTAGAGTGCTAGTTACAAACAGTCCTTCTTTAGGTCCAAATGCAGAGTAAATGGGCTTAAAGTGAGGTTAAAGTAAAAGTACGGGAGCGAAGGCAAACACGTCTACTCCATTAGCCCTCACTACCGGAAGTCCCCTGTATACGATATTTTTAAAAGTTTCTTGTCAGTAGCTGTGATTTCCCTCATGTCATTTTGGGAGTGTGCCAATTCTTTTGCCTTGCGCTCAAAAAATGCCCTGGGCTTGTTGTGATATTGCGGATGATTTGTTTGCAAATGTCTTATTAGTTTGGACAGTCTCATGCTTTCGTTAGCAAGGACTTTGGCGCAGAAAATGCACTGTGACTGGGGCAGGGACTCATTGCTACGAGAAAATGAAATAAAACCGTAGTTCAGGTAACTATCCTGATATGTCCTGCATTTTGCATTTCCAGTATTGCTAGCACTTTGACCCTCACCTGGGTCCAGTATGCCTTGGTCTTTAATATCAGCTGCTGTAGGTGGCGAATCAGTGGGACTTGGTTGTTTTTGTCGAATTACAAATTTGTCCATTTTTTGGTCAGCCAGGGGATAATGGATTAAAATTAGCAAATGAAATACGATCGTTCACCTTAATGCTCACAGCTCAACAATTTTCAAAATGTGACACGACCCCCCCTTCGGGAACCGACGAGGTAGGTGATGCCTTCGTGGCTGGTGCTCCTGTGAAGTCCTCGTGCTTGTGAAGGTGGGTGTCCAGGCGTGCTCAGTCGGGCTGTCGGTCACTCGCTGCCTTCTGCACAATAAGAGAATAGAGGTTAGTCCCAGCACGTTCAGCATGAGACAGTTGTTTGTCGAAATGAGAGCGGTGGCAGCTTTTCAAGCCGCGTGGTAATGAGCTGCAGCTGTGACCGATCAGCCTGTGATGAGGACGTGCAGGTGCCGTGCGTTGGTTGCCAGGGCGACGCTGATGAGCCCAGAGACACTCGTCACATTATATATATATATATATATATATAATTTTTTTTTTGTTAGCAGCAAATCAGAATATTAGAATGATTTCGGTAGGATCATGTGACTGGAGCAATGATGCAAATATTCAGTTTTGAAATCACAGGATTAAATTACATTTTAAAATAGAATAGAAAACAGTGATTTTAAATAGTAAAAATATTTCAAAATGTTACAGTTTTTGCTACTTTGGATCACATAATTGCAGGCTTGGTGAGCAGAAAAGACTTCTTTAAAAAAAAAAACATTACAATTCTTAATGTCCAAATCTTACTGTGGATCTGTTAGTATAGAAGTTTTCTAAAGGGAGCAAATTAACCTAATAGCAGAATCTTTTATTTATAAGTTATTATGTTAAATTGAGTTTGCTAAAAAGTAAGTTTTATATATGTGAAGCTGTTTGTCCAGTTTTCGTAGGCCCTATATGTATAGCTCACTATCGAGACCAGGGCAGAGGGGCCCCACTTATACCGTTTTGTCCCAGGCCCCATAAATTTTAGCACTGGTTTCCTGAGTACTGGTGTATAACTCCAGTCACACTAGAACTTGGCATTTTTGTATGCAGTAGTCATCAGATGGTCAGTGAATGGACAGCGGGTCAACTGTGGGTGTGTGGGTAACCATAACCTTGACAAGTAACTTAGTGCCATCAGTAAAGACCCTAGCATGGCTAAGAAAAATAGAGAGTTTGGGGCCTATATGCTGAAATATGGGCAGACAGATGATATGTGAAGGGTAGATACGGGATTGGGATGCATAAAGTGAGTTCATTAAAACAATAGAATAAATAATTAAAAAAAAAAATCTATAACATAGATTGCCAGCCTCAGATGCGCTATTATAAGTCCTTTGGAGTTTTGATAACTGTCTATTATTGCTTTTATTTACATTTGAACAAAAAGTGGCATGTCCAAAATTACTCATACCCTTTGCAAACTGTCACAGTCTATGGGAAAATCCAAAGTTCTATACCATTCCAAATAGTCCAAGCTGTTCTAAAGCATCCTAATTACCCTGATTCATTGGGAACAGCTGTTTTAATCAACTCAACAGGTGAAAAACAGAAGCTCTCTGCTGTTGGTTTGTGGACAGTCATGGCTAAGACAAAGAAGCTCACTGAGGACCTGCGACTGCACATTGTGGCTGCTCACAAGTCAGGAAAGAGCTATAAGACCATATCTAAATGTTTTGAAGTTCCAGTGGCTACAGTACAAAGTATTATTAAAAAATACAAGATCTTCTGCACTGTGAAAAATCTCAGAGGACGTGGTCAGAAGCCAAAAGTGACACCTGTGCTGGCCAGTAGGATTGTGAGAGAGGTCAAAAAGAATCCAAGGATCACCACCAAGGCCATCCCGATGAAACTGGGCTCTGCTGGTGGCAACATCTCAAGGCAGACAGTCCAAAGTACACTGCAGACTGCTGGGTTCCACGGACGCAGACCAAGGAGGACACCACTTCTCCAGATAAGGCACACAAAAGCCCGCTTGGCCTTTGCAAATGCTCATCTGGACAAAGAAGAAGACTTCTGGTCTTCTGTTTTATGGTCAGATGAAACAAAAATTGAATTCTTTGGCCACAATGATGTAGCCTTCATTTGGCGTAAAAAAGGAGAAGCCTTCAACCCTAAGAACACCATCCCCGCTGTCAAACGTGGTGGGAACCTAATGTTTTGGGGCTGATTTTTAGCCAGTGGACCAGGGAACCTAATCACAGTAAACGGCACCATGAAAAAGGAGCAATACACCAAAATTCTCAACAATAACATCAGGCAGTCTGCAGAGAAACTTGGCCTTGGGCACCAGTGGACATTTCAGCACGACAACGACCCAAAAAGAATGAAGAAATGGTTAGCAGACAAAAACATTAACGTTTTGCAGTCGCCCAGCCAGAATCCTGACTTAAAGCGAGAATCTGAGGAGGGAGCTAAAGATCAGGGTGATGGCAAGGAGACCCTCCAACCTGAAAGAGTTGGAGCTCATCGCTAAAGATGAATGGGCAAAAATACCAGTGGAGACATGCAAAAAGCTATTATAGCAATTATAGGAAGCGTTTGATTGCTGTAATAGCCAATAAAGGCTTTTTTATTGATTATTAAGAAGGGTATGAATAATTTTGGACATGCCACTTTTTGTTCAAATGTAAAAAAAAAAGCTGAGAAATATTTTTTTTCCACAATGATGCCTCTTGTACATTGTCTTATTATCTTTTGGGAGAAGCCTGTGTCATTTCCAGTCAAAAAAAACTGGTTGAATAAAAGTAACTTTAAGTCAGAATTTGCCAGGGGTATGTATGTATATTTCGGGCTTGACTGTATGTTAATGAAAACTGTACTCTGGACTGTTTAAATTTTCTCCATGTTTGAAAATTAGTACTGCTTACAAAAAAAGCTTTTTCAATTTTTTTAAAATAATAATAATAAAATGTGAATTTATTTATTTAACACAATTTAGGGGTCATCCAACAGGGACAATCACCACAACTTAACATTTTGAGTAGGCATACATATAGGCCCAATTTTACAGACATGGCTTAGACTAAGCCAGGATAAGGCCATAGTTCAATTAGCACATTTAAGTAATATTTATAAACATGCTTAGAAAAAAAATTACTGGGGTGCATCCTGAGGCAAAACAAGATATATTTTAAGATCAGTCAGTGTAAGTTTATTTCAGTTAAAACAGCTAAGATTTACAATTTAGTCTAGGACTAGGCTTAAGCCTTGTCTGTGAAACCAGGGAATAATGGTTTAATATTCTATTTAACGAAAATTAACAAATTACTTAGTTGCATTTGAAATTATTCGATCCCCTTGACCTGTAAGACATTTTGCTTGCAAAGGCATCAGTACACTATTACAGAAAATGTATTACACATTTGAGTAATTCTGAGAATGTAAGTTTATGAATAATGAAAAAATTTTCATGTTAATGTTCATGTTCAAAATTACTACAAATGAATAATAAACTACAAAAACTAAAAAAATAAACACTTCTTGGAAGTGCTTCTGTCACCTCTCTACTGCAATCTTGGCCCATTCCTCACCTGAAAAAGCTTTCAGATCACTGATAATCTTTGGTTTTCACTTTAGCCACTGCTTTCTTCAAATTAAACCAGATATTTTCAAAGAGAATTAAATTTGAAGACTGAACAATTTTATGACTGATATGGTCAAAGAATCCCCAATGTCCCTCATACAGTCATGATGTCCACTTCCTGTAACAGCAAAGCACCCCCATAACAGGGCTGATTTACCTTACTGTTTGACGATGAAGATGTTCTTTTGCTCATAAGTTTTGGCTTTTTTGCACCAAACATACCACTGATCCATAGGTCCAAAATGTTTCAGTTTGGTCACATCACTCCATATAACATTCTTCCAGAACTCCACAGGTCTATCTAAATGAACTTAAGCATATTCAAGTCCGCGTTTTATGTTCTTCTTGGTCAAGAGTGGCATTCGGCAAGATGCCCCAACATGAAGGCCATGCTTGTCTTGTGTTCATCTTATCCTCTGCATTTCATGTTTTTATATTAGGTCATATTAGGTGATCTTGCAAGTCTTTGGCTGTACATTGCAGGTTTTTCCTCAGTTGTTCTGATCAAACATTTTATGATTTTCTGCTTTTCTCTCACCCTCAAAGGTTTTCTCATACAACATATTTTAAACTAGGGAATAAGGCTGCCAGCTGTGTCTCTATGAAATTTTAATGTCTCGGAAATCTTCATATAGCCTTGGACTTTTTAAAGTAATACAATTTTTTCTTATCTATAGCTTTTGTGAGAGCCCTGTGGACTTTGTCATATTAGCTACAAAAAACTTCAGCATATGTATTGGCTAACTGTGTAAATGTGTAACAGCTCAAGCTAATTCTGTTTTCTAATAGAGTTTCTAAAGGTTTAATTTGTGCTTTGTTCCCCACCATACAAATAAGTGACTAAAAAACAGCAATGCTGAATAGGGGTTGTATAATTATGACATAAAACTCAAAAACATTACATTATCTATTAATATTATAACTTTTAAAATGCAATTTTTATAAAGTCCTGGATCTTCAAAAAAAGCTTGTATTTGCCTCTGGTTGGGGGGTGGTGGGTAAATAATTTTGATTGCAACTGTAAATTGACAGGTGTATAGAATAGTGTTGCTACATAATCAGATGTTGTTTTTGTTTCTTTTAATATTTAGAATTCATATTCCACAACATACAATTATTACATAAATCAAATTAAATGTAATTCTTAAATCAGATTTAGCTTTGTTTTGTGAAGGTAAAATAAATTAAAGTTGAACATTGCAGGTTATTTATTCCCCATTAATTTATTTTTTTAGTACTGACCTGGAAAAGTAAAAACATTTACATATAGCCTACAAGAAAAAATAATAGCTAAGCTTATAAAAAAATTACCCTGTTCAAAAGTTTTCATACACTTGATTTCTAATACTGTGTTATTACCTGAATGATCCACAGCTTGTTTTTGTTTGTTTAGTGATAGTTGTTCATCAGTCCCTTGTTTATCCTGAACAGCCTGCTGTTCTTTAGAAAAATCCTTCAGGTCTTTGGTTTTTCAGCATTTTTGTGTATTTGAACCCTTTCCAACAATGACTTTATCTTTTCACAGTTAGGACAACTCAGGGACTCAAATGCAACTTTTACAGAAGGTTCAAACACACACTGATGATCCAGAAAGAAAAACAATGCATTAAGAGCCAGGGGTGTACATAATGAGCACAATGAAGATGTGTACATTTTTTTGTCTAAATATCTTTTTTTTTTTTTAAACAATGCATGTAAACTTTTGAACAGGGTCAATTTCGTATATACAGCTGTTACTTTCTCGAGTGGACTAAATGTGAACATTTTGTGAAATATCTTATTCAGGTCAGTACTAAATAAAAAATAACATGCTTTTTGTATGATCCCTCTCATTTTGGTAAAACAATTAAGATTTAGCAGAATCTGCAAGGTGTAGCCTATTTAAAACTTCTTGAATTTTAAACATTTCCCAATAAAATTCCAACATAAAATAATTATGTGCTAACATTTTTAGAAATTTTACCAACCTTCTGTTTAAAAAAAATAGTCAAAGAAAGAAAATAAGGTTCATATTTTGGCTCAATTTAACTTTCGATACTAACACGATCGTGCGCCACATTCTACAAAACACACCTATGCTGCGAACAGATATGGCAGACGAGCAAAATGATTTCAAACACATCATCGCTCGCTTCTGTAACTCTTGACGGGACTAGATGAGTTGCTGTAGAGCCGCTGCGAGTGTCTTTTTATCCTTTCTTGCCGAGCCGACTCCCCCTACCTCCTCCTCCGCTTGCAGAATTGTATAAAGAACAAAAATCGGGCTGGGGAGGGGGGTTGATACGCCGAAGCTGAAATCGAGAGGCGAACCCAGGAAAGAGGAGTATTTTGTACACGGGACTTTCCCCCCCTTCGTCCCTAAAAAGGAGGGGGAAATGTCATATTTTTAAAAGCGAAATTTTTAAAATCGAGGATTACGAATAGGCTTAGGCGCCTATCTACGAGGACATATATTTTAATTCGTTAAAAAATATGGCCGAGAACGTTCTGGAGTCTGGCCCGCCTTCAGCCAAGAGGCCTAAACTGTCCTCCCCGGCACTATCTGCCTCAGCCAGCGATGGAAACGGTAAATATTTATTTTATTTATTTTTTACGATACGGATATCTTTGGATCACTGCTTGTTTGTTTTCTATATACCCTTGTACACTGAAGTCTGTAAGCGGGGAATGGGGTTTTCTTTTTAGTTTTATGTCAGGTTAGCAGGCTCAGGCTAGTTTGGGAAGCTAACTACGTCGGATCCGCACGAGACTAGCTTTAACGTTAGCTTGTCATTCCAGCTAGGTTAGCATTAGCGCTTCTCTATCGATGTTGGGATTCACTCACAGCGGTTGCACGCTGCTTTTCCTCAGCGAGGCTCTGTGCTTGATGTCAACTGGTGTACATGTAAAACTAACGTGTGCAATGAAAAACATATTGGACCTACAGTGGCAATAACAGTAGTGGGTTTTTTTTTTTTTTTCTGCGAAACGCCTGTTTCGTTTTGGTTCCTACTTGCAAAGAGTTTGGATCACTTCTTCAGATAATAAATATAGTGTATAAAGATTAATAAACATTGCATAAACACATAGACTCTTACGAATAGCGTTTGAAAGCCTAAATATCAAATTTAATCAATGCTCGTTTATTTACTAATAATCGACAGTGATTAACATAAATTAGCCTGCTAAACTGTGAGTCAATCAACTTCAAAACTTTCTGACTGCACTTGAACACAGTTATTTTCACAAACAGCCCATGTGCACTGAGCACATACGTTAGCCTCTATTCCTTGTGTTTTACGCAACATATTTCCCAGGTATTTTAAGATTAATAAACGTGATTAATATTGGTTAGCTAGCTGGTCAGCTAATAACAGACTGATGCTGAAGGCCCGCACAACAACTCCCTGCCATTGTTAGCAGATGCATATCAACTCATCCCTCATTCTTTTAAGTTCCGATTTTTTTCTTTGATTTAGATGCATTTATTTGCTTGTTAGTGGAGCTTAAATGGAAGAAGCTTCATGTTTGAGTGATTTGGAGGATAGCATTGTACTTGTGTTGTGTTTGAGTGAGTTAGCTTGTGTGAGATAGCCTTTTTAGTGCGTCGGTCATTTTTTCGGATCTTGATTTCCCATTGTTCAGCCATAACACAACTGACGAGCTTGTCTGTTAAAAACAAACCACAAAACATTTAATACTAAGCGATAATAATTATTACCACATGAGTGTCCGGTTGTGTCTTATTAAATGTTAAAGGATCGAGTTATTGTACTCGAACGCATCTTAAAAAGCGTAGTACGTTTCTTTGTTGATCTCCCTAATGTTTTCAACCTTTTGTTCAAAGTCGAGTTTGATCCGGTTCTGATACTAAAGGGAATTTATTAAGTTGCACAAATGTAAGTGGATCTGAATCTAGCGTTTTTTATGAACAACATGCTCAGCATCCAATTGTTTTGTCTGTGGAGTGAATGTGTTGTCCCCATCACAGCTGCTTCACTTCATTTGTAAGAGCAGCACAATTTCAGGAGCAAATCGACCATTTCCACCTGTTTTACCAGTGCAATGGCTGATTTGTCAGATGAGATAAAATGTACACATATGTTAGGAAATTACATGCCTGCATTTTTTTAAACTTTTGAATTGATGCAAATGGTAGGTGTAGATGATTGCAATACTTGACAAAATGCCATTGTAAATAAAAAAAAGTGTCATCAGCAAATAAAATTCACTTCAGAATCTAAGTAGTGGCTACCTGAATAGTGTATATCGTAATTCAACAACATGTACTCATCTGTGTTTGGCTTCCTGTCAAACCACAGTCAGCCATTTCAGATAGACAGTCATTAATAAACACAGCTGTCAGTTATCCAGCGAAGTGGCTGTGGAAGTGTTTGACACATCATTTTAGATTGAATGACAGCCAGATTTACATAGCGATGACAGGACGTGCCCATTTCATTACACTCAGTTTTGCGTTGCAATTCTAAAGTACAAATGATTAAATCACATACTGTATTTTCATTTGTTAATAGAAAGTGGTCATGGACTCATGGTGGTCTTTTCTTAGCTTCATATATCCATTTCATCTGCCCATGTTGTATATTCATACCAAGAACAGTATTGTTGATGACTATAAAGCGTCCACACTAGTGCACAAAAGTGTATCTGAGAATCTGTGAAATGTTAATTATTTTAACAAAATAAGGGGATCATACAAAATGCATGCTATTTTTTTTTATATAGTACTGACCTGAATAAGACATTTCATATAAAAGATGTTTACATGTAGTCCACAAGAGAAAATAATAGTTGAATTTATAAAAATGACCCTGTTCAAAAGTTTACACCCCTTGATTCTTAATACTGTGTTGTTACCTGAATGATCCACACCTGTGTTCTTTTTTGTTTAGTTATAGTTGTTCATGAGTCTCTTGTTTGTCCTGAACAGTTAAACTGCCTGCTGTCCTTCAGAAAAAAATCTGTCAGGTCCCACAAATTTTTGGGGTTTCAGCATTTTTGTGTATTTAAAACCTTCCCAACAATGACTGTATGATTTTGAGATCCATCTTTTCAAGCTGAGGACAACTAAGGGAGTCATATGCAACTATTACAGAAGGTCCAAAGCTCATTGATGCACCAGAAGGAAGCACAATGCATTAAGAGCTGGGGGTGAAAACTTTTGAAATTGAAAATCAGGGTAAATTTAACTTATTTTGTCTTTTGGGAAACATGCATCTTCTGTAGCTTATGAAGGGCAGTGCTAAATGGAAAATTTGAATATGATAATTAGGCAAAGTAAGAAAAATTTACAAATCTTCATTCTGTTCAAAAGTTTACACCCTTGGCTCTAAATGCATTGTGGTTCCTTCTGGAACATCAGTGAGCGTTTGAACCTTCTGTAATAGTTGCATATGAAAAGATGGATCTTAAAATCATAGTCATTGTTGGAAAGGGTTCAAATACACAAAAATGCTGAAAAACCAAAGAACTTGTGGGACCTGAAGGATTTTTCTGAAGAACAGCAAGCAGTTTAACTGTTCAGGACAAACAAGGGACTCATAAACGACTATCACTAAACAGCGACAACAAAAAAACAAAGCTGTAGATCATTCAGGTAACAACACATCATTAAGAATCAAGTGTATGTACACTTTTGAACAGGGTAACTTCTGTAAATTTTACTTTTTTGCTGCAGTTTCTTTAAATTCTTTAAAGTTGATCAGCCTGTCAGCGTTTTTATCATTAATCACCTGGAAAAAATCTTTCTCAAAGCGTTTCCAACAATATTGTTCTGCTGTCATTATAGAATTAGAATATAATAACAAAATCTAGTTTTATCATTCATGGTGTGAACATGCCTGAACTAATTTTTTCATGAGTATAAAAGCACTGATTGAACTGACAGATTTAGGAGTAATTAACAACTTGATTTTTTTTTAGTTTTCTACCTTAAAACTTAAGATCGGCATATATTGCATATTAATCTCTCATCATTAATTATGGTTCTGAATTCTCATTTCCTGCTGTAGATTTTGGCTCGCTTTTTGACCTGGAGCATGACCTTCCAGATGAGCTGATCAGTTCCTCCGAGCTGAATCTAGCAAATGGAGGGGACCTCGGCCAGTTGCACGGCAGTTTGGGTAGTGGGGGTGGGGCCATCGGAGGACTTGTGTCCAGTGGCCAGGATGCAGCGGCCAAACACAAGCAGCTCTCAGAACTCCTCCGACACGGATCCGCATCTGCAGCACAGCAGCAGGGTGCGATGGGTGGCCCAGTGGGAGCTTCAATGGGGCTTTTTGGGAATATGAAGGCTTCTCCAGGTACTCAGGGCATGGGCCCGCAAGGGCAGCAACATCTTTCCCCGCAACAGGCCACACTTTTGCAACAGCAGCAGATGGCAGGGATGGTGGGCAACATGAATAGGAATATGCTCGGACCCCAGAAAGGCAATGGACAGCAGCAGCCAGGAGGGCCTGCATCTCAACAGCAAAACATGCTCGGAGCACAGATGTTGAACGGATCACCCAGAATAGGACATCACAACCCGGGCATGGGCGGCAGCAGTAACCTGTTAGCGGAGGCTCTTCAGCAGCAGCAGCAGCAGCAGCAGCAGACAGTAGGAGGACAGGGTGGACTGAGGGCACAGCAGCCTGGAGCAATGAACAAGGTAATGATGGGCTTCATCAGTGTTAGTCTGAGGCAGCTTTTTAGAAATGCTTATGTTGGAATTCTCCTGTTATTCCTCATTAGAGGTGTATGATATATCAATATCAACCAATAAATGTGACATTTTAATAGGGCTGCACGATTTTGAGAAAAAACCTAATTGCGGTTTTTCTGACAAATATTGCGATGCGATTTTCGATTTTTGCGTTCGATACTTTTAAGTGCATAAAACTAAAATTATGAATAAAATATGTTGTTACTTTTACGACACAGAGGGTTAAATAAACTACATACCTAGTGATTGAGGACATACTTTACATTTAGCACTCTTTTGCTCCACGTCGTTCTTCGCGAATCCAAAATAAGTCCAAACAGCTGAAGTACCACCCTTCTTGTTAACCAAGTGCTCCCCCGCTTCCTCTCCCGTCACCGAAGAAGTGCCTTCGGCCATTTCTGCTTTTTCTATTGGCACAATTCGAGGTACACGTTGTGTGTTAGCTGCTTTTCTGCTGACAGAAAGCCGGTGCACTGCATACAACCTTGTTTCCATTGCCATTTCTGATTGGCCAGCAAGCCAGGAACGCAAGATTCGACCATTTTGATTGGCTAATAGGTTTGTCACTCAAATGTCAGAGGCGGGGGAAAAAACCTCAGCCTCCTGAGGTTAGGTTATTGCGGGAGTTAAAACCTCAATATCGATGCGATAAAGGTTAATCGTGCAGCCCTACATTTTAATGGTATAATTTTTGGATGATTAATTTTAACCAAATGGCGACAACTTTGAGGCAATAATGCTTTCCTGCCAGCAACCTGTTACTCGCATGAGATCACATCAATTAGCAAATGACAATAATCCAATCAATTCCAGATGGACAAAATCAAGCCTCTAGTCTGCCTACATTTTTTTTCCTGTTTGCTTTTCACCCTGATATACATCACAATAGAGACGCAAAGATGATCACAACTTTTGTTATATGCCGACTTAAATTTTAAAAGTAGCTTTCTCATTTGAAGCATGTAGAGATCTGAAAAGGTGAGCATTTTTCTCATTTAAAGTAGATTAGTAGCTAATAAGCTT